>NC_059385.1:1250000-1420000 GCF_019703515.2 Myxocyprinus asiaticus | reverse complement strand
ATCATTTTGGGATCAGAACATTACTCCCAGAATTGAAATCAAACCGAATTGTGGGGTGCCTAAAGATTCTCCGCTTTTAATATATCGGTCTTGTGAGCAATTTCAGTCCCAGTTTGAAATAGAATCTGAATAATCCTCCGAGACAGAAAAGGCAACGCATACAGTGAAAGAGCCCGAACTATTTGAAAACAAGAAGATTTCCAGACCTGATAGCCAGTACGGATGTGTTTCTCCGCAATGCCCTAGATTTATTCTGCTAATCTGTTTCTCATCGGCTCACAGGAAGTCATCAACGCCCTGAAGCAAACCTGGCATGTGTACTGCTTCCTGTGTGCGTCCTGCCAGCAGCCAATCAGAAACAACACGTTTCACCTGGAGGATGGGCAGCCGTACTGCGACACAGGTGAGACCCACAGCTTGAGGGCGGACTGTCACTCAAACCAGCGATTACTCGCGTCTCGAGAACTCTGCTGTCACTGTTAACTAATGATGTAATTGAGCATCATAACCCACTAATCAGCCATTTAACACTCAGTGATCTTTGCAGGGAACTGTAAAAACTTTATAGTCTTGTCATAGTTTACTGGTCACTAGTTCTGTTCACCCTGCATATAAAAAAGCATTTTCTTAATCTGTATTTTTGTCTTGTTTATCAGTAAAAATATCTATACATCCTTAAAACAAGATAGTTTAACTTGAACAAAAATTGTGTAACATAATAAGACTTGTTTTCAGAGAATGTACAGTTTATTGCATTTCTTTTTTCTTGTTTTAAGCTTAAACATCACTACATTTTGTTGGATCAATGCTTGAAAAATTTGCCACGGGGTTAAAAAAAAAAAATACACTTAATGTGTGCCATTTGGGGGCGGGATTATCTGTTTTTATAACCAGGGGATTTTCTGGAATCTGTTTGAAAATCTGTTTGTGATTTTATTTTTGCAATTCTGTTTGGTGACGCTTGTGGCGCAGCAATTACACACTTTAATTCAAGATACATTGAAAACAAGTCTTAATATTTGGGCAGTTTTGCTTCTTAAAGGAATATTCCGGGTTCAGTACGAGTTAAGATCAATCGACAGCATTTGTGTCATAATGTTGATTACCACAAAAATTAATTTCGTCTCGTTCCTCCTTTTCTTTAAAAAAAAAGCACAAATGTGTGTTCCAGTGAGACACTTACAATGGAAGTCAATGGGGTCAATCTGTAAACATTAAAATACTCACTGTTTCAAAAGTATAGACACAAGACATAAACAATATGTGTGTAAACATGATTTTACTGTCATAAAATCACTTACTAACCGCATCTGTGGAAAGTTATAGACACTTTTACAATTTAGTTGCCATGACGATATAATGGTTACAAACCCTAAAATGACTGTAAAATTGCTCAAATAACACATGAGTTTTAACAGAAGAATTAAAGTGCTTTAATAAAATTATAAGCTTCACATTTCTGGCTTTAAACCCTCCAGAAATTGACCCCATTGACTTCCATTGTAAGTGTCTCACTGGAACACACATTTGTGCTTTATTAAAGAAAAGGAGGGATGGGGGCCTGGATAGCTCAGCAAGTAAAGACGCTGACTTCACCCTTATGTTGTTCAAAACACATATGACTTTCTTCTGTGGAACACAAAAGGAGATGTCAGACCTCAGTCACCATTTACTGTCATTGCATCCTTTTTCAATACTACGAAAGTGGGGGGTCTGGGTAGCTCAGTGGTAAAAGACGCTGACTATCACCCCTGGAGGTCGTGAGTTCGCGAGTTTGAATCCAGGGTGTGCTGAGTGACTCCAGCCAGGTCTCCTAAGCAACCAAATTGGCCCGGTTGCTAGGGAGGGTAGAGTCACATGGGGTAACCTCCTCGTGGTCGCTATAATGTGGTTCTCGCTCTCGGAGGGGCGCGTGGTGAGTTGTGCGTGGATGCTGTGGAGAATAGCATGAAGCCTCCACACACACTACGTCTCCACGGTAACGTGCTGAAAAAGCCACGTGATCAAATGCACGGATTGACGGTCTCAGACGTGGAGGCAACTGAGATTCATCCTCCGTCACCCGGATTGAGGTGAGTCACTACGCCACCACGAGGACTTAGAGCGCATTGGGAATTGGGCATTCCAAATTGGGGAGAAAATAAAATAAAAAATACAAAAATAAAAGGAGGAACGAGTCAAAATAAATTTTTGTGGTAATCAACATTATGCCACAAATTCTGTCGATTGAGCTTAACTTGTACTGAACACGGATTATTCCTTTAAGTCAATCTCTTATTTTAATATACATGTTTTTATTTATGGGTGTTTCTTCAACTTTGAGCACTTTCAGCACTGTGGACTTCCGTCTCATTAAAACATTTTTCACACTCTCACTAGTTGAGTTCATTTGTCTACTAACAACGTCCATCAGTGTGTGTTCATGCATCACAGGAGATTTATGTCATTCAAGTCATGCAAATTCATTTCCAGCACATCTCAAATTCTGTATTGTGTTCAATAGAATTCTGTGCTGGAAATGATATATAGTATTGACTCGTATACAGTATTGACTGAAAAACTATATTTTGCATTGATGAACTGAGTGACATATCAGTGAAATCTGACTTGTAATTTTTGGTTTTCTTATTGTTTAAGATTACTACACTCTCTTTGGTACCAGCTGTCATAGTTGTGACTTCCCCATTGAAGCTGGTGATAAGTTTCTAGAGGCGTTGGGCTTCACGTGGCATGATACATGTTTCGTGTGTGCGGTAAGTTAATATTCAGAAACATGTCTGGGATTCATGGCATTACTGTGCACTTCAGTAGTAATTCAGAGCTCATAATTAAGTTATATTGTGGATGTAGTCGTATAACTGAAAGGTGTTGTTAAGTGACTATATAGTTGCTTTTATAAAATGTCTACTGAATAATGAACACATTAAAGACACACATTTTAATTGATGACAAAGTGTCATCCTCTTGACATGTAAACTGCATTTCATAGTATCTGCTATTGACTAATCAGCATTCAGGACCGGAACTATCCATTTGAAACTGTTGATTTTGAGTAATAATGCTCCCTTTGTCTTTCTGTAGGTGTGCACCACGAGTCTAGAAGGTCAGACTTTCTTCTCCAAGAAAGACAAGCCGTTATGCAAGAAACACGCTCACACTGTGCAGTTCTGAACACATTCGCTATGAAATGCCAGACGACAATGGAATGATTTTTTTTTTATTGCTGGTCATATTTGAGATTTATTTTAGTATTTGAATGCTTTTGCTAAGAGAAATATGAAATCACACTGCAAAAAAGTCATATTCCTAATGGTGTTTACCAGAATGTATCTTGAATATACGTATATTTTGTCTTGTTGCATGTAAAACATAAGGAGATGTTTAGCAAAATGTTTTGTCTCAGTCACTACTCACTTTTGTAGTATTTTATTTTTTGATTTTTCCCCTTTTTCTCCCAATTTGGAATGCCCAATTCCCAATGCGCTCTAAGTCCTCGTGGTGGCGTAGTGACTCGCCTCAATCCGGGTGGCGGAGGACGAATCTCAGTTGCCTACCGTCAATCCGCGCATCTTATCACGTGGCTTGTTGAGCACGTTACCACGGAGACATAGTGTGTGTGGAGGCTTCACGCCGTCCACCGCGGCATCCACGCACAACTCACCACGAACCCCACCGAGAACGAGAACCACATTATAGTGACCACGAGGAGGTTACCCCATGTGACTCTACCCTCCCTAGCAACCGGGCCAATTTGGTTGCTTAGGAGACCTGGCTGGAGTCACTCAGCATGCCCTGGGTTCGAACTCGTGAACTAGCGAACTCCAGGGGTGATAGTTAGCGTCTTTTACCACTGAGCTACCCAGACCCCCCACTTTAGTAGTATTGAAAAAGGATGCAATGACAGTAAATGGTGACTGAGGTCTGACATCTCCTTTTGTGTTCCACAGAAGAAAGTCATACATGTTTTGAACAACATGAGGGTGAGTAAATGATGACAGTTTTCATTTTGGGATGAATTGTTCCCTTTAAGCAGTATTGCTTATCTGGTGAAATTAGGGATGTTTTGATATTTTTACTGGAAAACAAGAATATGCTTTTTTGTAGTGTAAGGAAATATTTGCATTGATTCCAGTTTATTCGCAATGTGTTTATCAATAAACATCTGAAAGCTCGTTATGAGATTTACATCAGAGTTAATAGAATGCTGATAGATTAAAGCAGTTTGTGCATGTTTTTGGAAACCCTCATCAAAGCTCAGATTTTATATCAGATACTGTATCAATTTTAGTATTAAATACACCTGATAAATGAACTTTCCTAAATAAGATTGTGTTGCAATGTGGATGTTCTTTTATGTTGTTATGTTAGTGAATAGAATGCAATGCAATGTTTAATTGAGAATGCACATTACCATAATAGAACATAATTTGAACTTGCAAGAACTATTTTAGTCTACATTTTAAGCCTTATTATTCTGCTTTTGATGCATATTTAAAGTAGGCTTTGACTTGAAACGTTTATTGCATTCACTCATTAAAATCGCAAGTATGTTGGCTATAAAATTGCCACAGTTCAGATTCTATTCAATTCAGATTCATGGGCCGCTCCACACACACAGCTCTATTAATACAGCTATATTTATTGAGGGGGTAGACATGATGGTTTCTGAGGTTTTCTAAGGGCTTTGCTTATATATTACAGCACTGACAGCATCTGTGCCTTCAGAACGTTGATATATAATGTTGCATGTGTTGTTTTTGCATCTTGTGAGGTTTGTGAAATTCAGTGTTTGTCAGGTTTATATTCTCTGATTGTCTCAGTACATTAATTAAAACTTTATTTTGTGCACAAATGATTGTGCAAATAGAACTAATATACAGATATTTACATGTATAAGTAATTAAGATTTCTGTTTTGTTCTCTTCGTTGTTTCACTCGAGTTTTTAAGCTAATAAGGGGTTGATGGTTCATGATCTTCTTTATTATGTTTGGTTTTAATTCTATTCAAGTTTTAAACTGCAATGCACCTCTGTATTATGAGATGGGATAAAATAATAAAATAAACTTTCCTTTTATCAAACCAAAGTGTCCGTGTACTCAAAATGCCTCATGCACAGCTGCAGAATGCAATATCAAAGGCACAGTAAGACATTCCATCATTAATGTAAATAGCTTAATAATGTGTCGTTATGTATGTTATGAGTCACATGAGAGCGATCCTGAAACCTCTGTATCAGCAGCACAGATATAAACCATGACAACACCAAAACCACTCATCCTGCGCTCTTGTTTCATACCATATCAAATGATTTACAGTCACAGGAAAACAGATATTAGCAAAAACTGACCTGCTATACAGAAATGGTGGGGTGATTTAGGCATATTTTCTATATTTCTTTGTTTATTGGACGACCCTAACCCCAACTAAACCCTAACCCTATCACTAACTAAACCCTAACCCTAACTAAACCCTAACCCTATCCCTAACTAAACCCTAACTAAACCCTAACTCTATCCCTAACTAAACCCTAACCCTAACTAAACCCTAACCCAAACTAAACCCTAACCCTAACTAAACCCTAACCCTAAATAAACCCTAACCCTATCCCTAACTAAACCCTAACCCTAACCCTAACTAAACCCTAACCCTAACTAAACCTAACCCTATCCCTAACTAAACCCTAACTAAACCCTAAAGCTATCCCTAACTAAACCCTAACCCTAACTAAACCCTAACCCTATCAATAACTAAACCCTAACCCTAACTAAACCCTAACGCTATCCCTAACTAAACCCTAACCCTATCCCTAACTAAACCCTAAACCTAACTAAACCCTAACCCTAACTAAACCCTAACACTATCCCTAACTAAACCCTAACTAAACCCTAACCCTATCCCTAACTAAACCCTAACCCTAACTAAACCGTAACGCTAACTAAACCCTAACCTAACCCTATGATATTAAGTTATATGGTTATATTAACTAAACCCTAATGCTAACCCTAACTAAACCCTAACCCTGACTAAACCCTAACCCTAACTAAACCCTAACCCTATACCTAACTAAACCCTAACCCTAACTCTAACTAAACCCTAACCCTAACTAAACCATAACCCTGACTAAACCCTAACCTAACCAAAACTAAACCCTAACCTAACCCTATGATATTAAGTTATATGGTTATATTAACTAAACCCTAACGCTAACCCCAACTAAACCCTAACCCTAACTAAACCCTAACTAAACCCTAACCCTAACCTAACCCAAACTAAGCCTAACCTAACCCTATGATATTAAGTTATATGGTTATATTAACTGAACCCTAACGCTAACCCCAACTAAACCCTAACCCTAACTAAACCCTAACCATGACTAAACCCTAACCCTAATCTAACCCAATCTAAACCCTAACCTAACCCTATGATATTAAGTTATATGGTTATATTAACTAAACCCTAACGCTAACCCTAACTAAACCCTAACCCTAACTAAACCCTAACCCTAACTCTAACTAAACCCTAACCCTGACTAAACCCTAACCCTAACCTAACCCAAACTAAACCCTAACCTAACCCTATGATATTAAGTTATATGGTTATATTAACTAAACCCTAACGCTAACCCCAACTAAACCCTAACCCTAACTAAACCCTAACCCTAACTAAACCCTAACCCTGACTAAACCCTAACCCTAACTAAACCCTAACCCTGACTAAACCCTAACCCTAACCTAACCCAAACTAAACCCTAACCTAACCCTATGATATTAAGTTATATGGTTATATTAATGTGTATTTTATGAAATATTTTCAGTTACATATATAGTGTTATATTTAGGTGTGGTTTTTATATTTTGGTAACACTTTACAGTAAGGTTCCATCAACTTTAGTTAACATAAACTAACAATGAACAACAATTTTACAGCATTTATTAATCTTGGTTTATGCTCATTTCAACATATACTAATATGTTTTAAAATTAAAAGTTGTATTTGTTCAAATTAGTTAATGCACTATGAACTAACATAAACTAACAATGAACAATTGTATTTTATTAACTAACATTTACAAAGATTAATAAATGTTGTAAAGAATACAGTATATTGTACATTGTTTATTCATGATAGCTAATGCATTAACTAATGGAGCCTTATTGTAAAGTGTTACCTATATTTTATAATGTATTTTCAGTTATTGGGTTATATTTAGGTGTGTTTTAAATATTCTATAAATATATTTGTAGTTATAGGGTTGTATTTAAGCGTGTTTTCATATTATATAATATATTTTCAGTATTATAATGTGTATTTTATTATATTATTTTACTATATATATTGTATAATATAGTTTTGGATATAGGGTTATATTTGTGGGTATTTTAAATATTTTATTATTATATTATTTTATTTGTTGTATGATTTAGTTTTAAATATAGGGTTATATTTGTGTGTATTTTATATATTATATTATTTAATTATTTTATATGTTGTATAATTTAGTTTTAAATATAGGGTTATATTTGTGTGTATTTTATATATTATATTATTTAATTATTTTATATGTTGTATAATATAGTTTTAAATATAGGGTTATATTTGTGTGTATTTTATATATTATATTATTATATTATTTTATATGTTGTATAATTTAGTTTTAAATATAGGGTTATATTTGTGTGTATTTTATATATTATATTATTTAATTATTTTATATGTTGTATAATATAGTTTTAAATATAGGGTTATATTTGTGTGTATTTTATATATTATATTATTTAATTATTTTATATGTTGTATAATATAGTTTTAAATATAGGGTTATATTTGTGTGTATTTTATATATTTTATTATTATATTATTTTGTTTGTTGTATGATTTAGTTTTAGATATAAGATTATATTTGTGTGTATTTTATATATTTTATGATTATATTATTTTATATGTTGTATAATATAGTTTTAGATATAAGGTTATATTTGTGGGTATTTTATATATTTTATTATATTATTTTCTATTTTGTATGATATATATATATATATATATATATATATATATATATATATATATATATATATATAAGGGTTATATTTGTGTGTATTTGATATTTTTTTGGATTATATTATTTGATATATTGCATAATATAGTTTCAGATATAGGGTTATAATCATCTGTAGGTTGTTGTTTATATATTTTTATGATATAATGTATGTTCAGGTATGGGTGGTTATTTGATGTAGGTGTACTTCTCTGAGGCGTCAGTGGTTGGAGCCTTTGCTCCTCTACACACACACACGTTGTCAGTTGTGGAGTCAGACTGAACAGACAGCATCGATGAATTCATCGTTCTTTCTTCAGCAGACAGACACTTGAAGCGCTGAAAGAGTTTCTGAAGAATATCGACCATTTCTGACGGACTTTAGAAGCTCGTGAATGAAGGTGAGTGTTTGAAACACCATTAATCTGTGATTATCTGCAGCTCTTTACTGTGAAATGAGTGTTTTAATCACTGCTGATCGGATTCAGATGTTCACATGTTCGTATTTGTGAAAGTTTCGTCGCTTTATCACGAATGTCGCGCGCACTGATACAATGTAACAATCTCACACTGAAACATTCTGTTACCTTAAACTGTTACTTTTGTATCTTACCATCACAGATACAGTGTAACTGATATTAATGTAATGAAACATCTGCAGTACTGAAGGAGGATCGACAAAACATCCTTAACATTAGCATAATCCGAATATAAATTTGCCAAATTAAAAAAGCGGGTTGGATTGGTCTCGCGCGCTTGTGCTCATACAAGTGCATAGTTATAAAATGTCTAATTACTTCACAAATTAATGACAGATAAATATAGAGCTCACCTGGTTTAGATAAATATTGGAAGTTCTCATAAATTGCAGTTTGAGCAGGTCATGAATCGAGAAGGTGTTTTACCTGTTAAAAGATGTTGCACAACTCTTTTTAAAGGTATGATTTATTGTGCTTCATCAAGGTTGTGAAATATTTGATGTGACTGTTCTTGCAGATGTTGAGCTGGACTGAACTGAAGATCAGAACTCAATAAGGATCTTCACTCACCATCACAGACCGAGGTAACACCAAACTCTTATGAACAATACACACATATTCACTGAGATGAATCAGATTGTGTATTTGATCAATTGTGAAATAGAGTGTCTCATAAACAAAACATCGTTATCCATTTCTCCATGTTTAGTATGAATAAACATGGAGAAATATAACCCATGTTATATTCACATTGACATAATGTGACATTGTGATGGTTGACTTGGTGATAACCATAGCAACGGTTTGGCATCTCATGGCCAAAAATGAACATGTCATCATTTACTCACTCTCATGTCGTTCCAAACCTGTATGACTTACTTTCTTGAGTGGAACACAAAAGAAGAAAATTTGAATAGTTGCACTGCTAGTTTTGTTCTTGCAAGTACAGTGAATGGTGATTGAAGGTTTCATACTTAAACATTTGAGAACTGAATGAGTCAGATTTGCAAACAGATCGTTCAGATTGGTTTTATGAACTGGATAAATGGATGTAATTAAAAGATCCCACACAAAAGAATGAATCGTTCTCAAATTCAGACCTCTCAGTTTATTTAATGAACTCTCATGAACACACCAAGTAGTGCCAAGGTGGATCTCAAGATGATCAGTGAATAATGACTTGAATTTGGGTCTGTTGCTCACACAAACTTTTGTATGTCTTCAGAAGATTTGGAATACAACGTATGAATTGTATGAACTACTTTTATACATTTGTGGTGTAATTTTGGAGCTCTCCGGCCCACAGTCCTCATTCTATTTCATTATGTAGAAAAGAGCAGCCAAGATATTCTTAAAAACAGAAGAAAGTCATTGGGTTTGAAACAACATGAGGGTGTGTAAATAATAATAGATTTTCAATTTTTGGATTTGTTTTGAATCTTAGCAGGTACTTCTGACCTATGGCAGCTGCGTGTTGTGTTTTACCACGGTGCTGTTGAGTATCATGTGTCTGATAAGCGCTTCTTTTACCGCGTGTCAGCAGGGTCTGTTATTGAGTCATTTATACTGCGCCGTAATGAGAGAAAGACATTACAGTCCTGAATGTGTGTTTTGGGTGGGATTTCTGAAGGCTGCGTGTGGGAAAGAGCTCCTTCTCTCTGCCGTGTGTCTGTGTGGTCTGTGGTTGGTTGCTGGACGGTTGTTTGAATTAAACCCATTGAGCCGCTGCTGTTTTACTGGTTATATTTCACTGCGACAAAATATAGTGTGAAAACATGCCACAATGCTGCGCTCTGTTTGGCATTCTGATGCAGATTTGCTCTGGACTGAAGAGGTTCTGCTGACATCATTGAGCCTGGCAGGTTGTTGGAATCGCCAACCACAGCCTGGCATTTTGTTTGAATTTACTGCAGGTTGAAGTTTTTCTAATAACATCACGACATGGGTATTAGCAGTCAACCGATGTATTTTTATTTATTATTTTTTAAATGGCTGATGGCCAATATATGTCATGCAATTTTAAGATGAAGTGTGCAAATATTTAGAAGTGTACATAGATTCTCCTATCCTGTTTTAATCGCTTTACGGACTCAGACACTTTCAGGCCAGAGACAAAATCGTAATAAAACGAGTACAAATACAGTAGACTTTCAGCACCCTGATGATGCATTCAACTTCACGCTTTGTAGATGTAAACTTTATATCTTGCTCTTGCACTAACTGAAGAATAGTTTCTTGTTTCAACAATATTTGTACTTCAGACCTTGGTTATGCATCATTTAAATAATTATACACTTTAACGCTTGTATTACATACTCACCTACATTTACACACTTATTCCAACGTGAGTGTGGTAGCTCACCTGATAGAGTGTCGGACTTTGAACTCGGAGGGCTGCGGTTCGAGCTCAGCCAAACAAGGAAGCTGACATGTGAGACGAAAGTGTCATAGAAGTGACACAAAATGATGTGGTCGCTTCAGAAAATGTGCTTTTCATGTTGAGTTTGTAACAAGGACACTATCAGTTAGGTTTAGGTGTTGGTTTAGAGTAAGGATGTCTGTTTTGTGTAACTCTAATGTATTTTTTAGGACACTATTGGTTAGGTTTAGGTTAAAGTTGTAGGTTAGGGAGGTACATTTTACTCATTAAAACCTCCATGTAGCATTCATCTAAAAAACCTCGTCTGATTACAAAATCATTTGACTGGCTTTTGGCGCCCCCCGCTGGACATTTCACTGGGAAATTGCAGCGAAACGTGTAATGAAGCACAACATTTTGGTTTGCAAAAATGTTGTCATTGTCTCACAAATTTCATGAGATCATGCTGCAAATTTACAGCCTGCTCTCATGAACCAGGTTGCTCATGATCGTGGCAAAATTTTTGGAAAAACAAAATTGCAGTATATGCATGTAATTTTTTTTTTATTATTAATTTATTTGTATTTTATCCCCTTTTCTCCCAGTTTTGGAATGCCCAATTGCCACTACTTAGTAGTTCCTCATGGTTGCTCGGTTACTCACCTCAATCCGGGTGGTGGAGGACAAGTTTCAGTTGCCTCCGCTTCTGAGACCGTCAATCCACGCATCTTATCACGTGACTCGTTGTGCATGACACCGCAGAGACTCACAGCATGTGGAGGCTCATGCTACTCTCCATGATCCACACACAACTTACCACACGCCCCATTGAGAGCGAGAACCACTAATTCCGACCATGAGGAGGTTACCCCATGTGACTCTACCCTCCCTAGCAACCAGGCCAATTTGGTCACTCAGCATGCCCTGGATTCGAACTCGCGACTCCAGGGGTGGTAGTCAGCGTCAATACTCGCTGAGCTAACCAGGTCCCCCCAGTATATGCTTCATTAGATGTTTTGATTTTCATCTTTGATTAAAAGTTGCACCAATGCGAAATTAACGATATTGGCACAAACAGGAAGTGAGGTTTTTATCTCAGCAATGCTTTGGTCTATCGAAACAAAACTCGATTTGCTTCATTAGGACCATGTTCTGAGGGTACCTGCCAAGTTTGGTGACAGTGCCACCAATGGGAAAGTAATCTGAAAAATGGCTATTTTTGCTCAACTTTTGAATCGTTTGACTTAAAAATGATGAGTTTGGTACCTATGGATTCCGAATATACATATTTTTCCATGACCGGTCAAATTGGCCATTTTGTATTGAAATGAAATGTAAATAGATGTATCTTTTGAACACTTTGTTAAATTGAAACAAAACTTGGTAGGCACCATTGAAACCATGTCCTGTGTGGACCTGAGGAGTTTGAAGACAGTGCCACCTAGTGTTCAAAAGATGCAAGAAATTTTAAAGTACTCATTTGGATATTTTTTGTATTAAATATCCAAAGCTCAGTGTCTTAAGCCCTATTTGGACGGCAATTGCTTCTCAGGGTGACGTCTGTATGTGATAAAACTCATGCATTCGGATGACAATTAAATCAAGGGGGACGAGCGAGACTTTTTGTCAATCACGTGATTGCAGCTGCACTTGTTATATGGAAAATTAATCAATCCACAACTGTGTCCTCTGTATTTGCATTTAAATATGTTTAGAATTACGCTAAAGTGAAAATAAAATTAAGCATGAGGGAACCGCGCTGCGGACATTTACAGTGCACATTTGACATACGGAGCAAGCCGTATGTCAAAAATTCTTGCGAAGAGTAATTAAACAAATCAAGAAACTGTAGGAACAAGATTGTTTATCAACACAGCTAAATAAATCTGTCAGTGGGGGGTACGCATGTTTCATCACCCGCATCACCTCAGTTGCGCCACTTGCACGCAAGGAGATATAGAAGCTGCACATATCAAGGACATAAAAGATAGTTAAAATGAAATTTGAGGAGCTATGGTAAAAATGGTTTTCTTATGTTTTATCTATCAAAATGATGGACATCATTTGGAATTATCTGTCGGTGTTTAAAAAGTGGAGGTGGAAATTAAACCTTTTTAAATAAGATAGACATTAACCCAGCAACTTTTCTGGGACTACTCGACCCGTATAAACGAGTAGTCATGCAAGCCTGATGTATAAATGCATTTAATAAACGTTTCTACATTAAAATGTGATATATTACAATTTTATTACATTGCTACCATAATTATGGACCATTTCAAAAGTTTACGTGATCTGGCTCTTGTTTTTCTTTCCCTTGTACTTAAGACTTCCCACTCACTATGGTGGAGCAGCGACGTCATTTTATTATTGTGAATTATTTCAAAAATTTCTGTTCATTACTGCCAGAGCTTTTACCACGCACAGCGCAAACGTACGGCACTTAGCAGTGGTCAAAAAGGATTTCCAAAACGGTCATTTGGCCGGGAATTTTCTTGCGGGAGGTGGGAGAAAAATGGCGACATTTCGGATTCGGACGGCAATAAAATCACTGACTACCCCCTGTGAATGATGGAATTACCTCATGTCCCCATGTAAAATAATTGCTGTCCGAATAGGGCTTTAGTCTATTAATGTTACTCGGGACATGTGGATTGCAACAATAGCCCATTTCTTTGGCCACAGCATTTGTTCGTCATTTTGAACTTTAAAGGAAGCTGTTTTTTTCGCTACTCCTACAGTAAATACTTTGTCCAGTCTTCACAAAAATCGCCTCAGATGATTTTCAGATCAAGCCGCAGAGAAATAACCAGACAGAATTATGATTTTCACCATGTTGCCCAAGTTACACCAATATAAAGTTGACTGTAGCGACCACTTCGCTGCTTGGTTGTGCTGAATCTCGGCTTGGTATGTCTATCTGACAACTGATAATGGCTGTGTCAGTGTGGCGCATCAGATAAAGATTAGCATTAGTGATCTAAAGGTTGTAGGTTCGAATCCCACGTGGAGTCAGTGACTTCTAAACCATCTCAGATTTACCATGTTCATTATATAACTCACATGCTTCAGTTCAGTTGCTTGTGCTTCAGTTGTACTTAGCCCCGTATTGCTGCTTGTGTAATGAAAGAGTTTGCGTTTTCACTCGAGGTCTGAAGCTGCGCTCCTGTCTGCAGTCTGAGCTGCATTAGGTGACCTTTGACCCCTGCCTTCCGGTCTCATAATTGCAGGAAGTGAGCAGGGCCAATGAGAGCAGAGGACTGTGTGTTTGCATTAATGAGCACAGGGGTGGCAGTGTTGTTGCTTCGTAATGACGACGACGCTTTTTCTGTTTTGCTATAGAAAAGCTGTGAAGTCTACTACTTTTAGAGTAATGTGCACTGATGAATCGTGCACAATAACACACTTATCAAGAAAGTAAATGGAATCAGTTGTGAGTGCAGTTGCATATGTTTTTCCTCATAACGAATCGTTGCATGTGAAAGCAATAAAGCGTGTGACAGCTGAGTGCATCATTGATGTCTGTGCATCTCTTAAGATTAAAGACACGGAACATTCACACACATGATTTGAATTATTATCTCTTCAACATGTCACACGCTGCAAAGTAAATGTGTCTGACTTTTGACACGGTGACTGCGGGCAGTTAGAGATTTACGACCACGATGTCTTTGATATCTCACAAGGGCAAACCCGCACACAGGGAAACAATTCAGCATGAATGCAAACGCTGCCATTAATGTTTCACCATGCACGGTGTGTGTATATGTGTGAGTGTGTGATGCATACGTCAGTGTTTGTTGACCATCCGCGCTCTATGAAGTGTTTGATGGCGATGTTCTCAGCAATCGTTTTAAAGGTTGCCGGTAAGCGTGTGTGTTTGTAGCTCTCTGTGTGTCTAAAAGATTCCATTAAGAGCTCATCAGAGCACAGATGCATTATGGGTGCTGCGTTCCACTCTGATATTGGTTTATTGAGGATGGTAAGATGCTGCTCTTCAGGGAGTTTGGACAGAAGGCTGGAGCCCATGAAGAAATGGGAATCATAGGAATTCAGCAGTTTTCGTTTGATTCTTGTAGTACTTTCAAACACCCGTCCAATAACTGCTTCTGACAATATGCTTAACAAAACTACTAGAGGTGAAGCCTCCTGCCACGATATATTATGATTCAAAATGCAACAATATGCATCGTGGATATGAAAAATTATTCTTAACATGTACAGTAGAGTTAGCTTTATTCATTTCACTCAGTTTTGACCAACAAAATGTTGGGTATAGTCAACGTATTATGCACGATGCATCATTACTTTATATAACCATTATAATGTGTTACATATTAAATCAAATAGACATCAGTTGGAGAATTGGATCATTTTGGACTTTAAAGGTGCACTCAGTAACTTATGTCTTTTGTGTCATCTTGGACTTACACTGACACCTAGCGGCTTGGATGCAGTATCATTTCAAATCGTTTTCAGTTTCAGATGCCATTTTAGAAATGTATTATTCACTGTCAGCCATGATTACTTTAATCAATGAGAGAAAGTGTCAAATAACAGGACAGTTACTGATATGACTGGGTCTGCATTTTAATATGAGTGCTCATGATTTCCTGCATATATTGCAAAATTACAATGTCTTTAGGAGTTCAACTTTTTTAATGAGGAAACAATTACTGTGTGCACCTTTTAAAGAACAGCACTTCTTACCAAGTTTTACCACACCTAGTAAAGGAAAGGAACTGTTTTGCCCATGTCTTAAAAAAAATTAAAATAAAATGCAGGATTTATTTGAAGTATCGTGAGAGCATCGAAATGGAAATTCGGTATTGTGAATCAAACTCAATGGGATGAGTTTATCGTTAAACCCCTAAAAAAAAAAAAAAAAGAACAAAAAAATACTTCTTTGAAACATATTTTAATGTTCAGTGAGACACTTACAATGGAAGTCAATGGGGTCAATTTTTAGTGGGTTTAAAAGCAGAAATGTGACGCTTATAATTTTATAAAAGCACTTATATTAATTCTTCTGTTAAAACTCATTTTTTATTTGAGCTGTAAAGTTGATTAAATCGTCATTTCTGCATGATCACACGGTTTACGGCATACGTCGCCATGGCAACGAAATGCAAAATTGTCTATAACTTCACACAGATGTGGTTAGTAAGTGATTTTATCACAGTAAAATCATGTTAACACACATATTGTTTATGTCTTGTGTCTATACTTTTGAAACCCCATTGACTTCCATTGTAAGTGTCTCACTGGAACACACATTTGTGCTTTTACTAAAGAAAAGGAGGAATGAGTCAAAATGAGTTTTGTGTCAATCAACATGCAGTCGATTGAGCTTAACTTATATTGAACCTGGAATATTCCTTTAGGAGACATTCATTCACAGAACTGCTCAAGTCGAGTTAAGTCATTTTTATTTGTACAGTGCTTTTCACAACACACATTGCAAATGAAATGAAACTCTAATATCTATAGAGTCATCATTGTGTAGTTTCATTAAATATGATTGTTAATTGTGTATAAAAATAAATAAGTAAATAAGTAAATAGTAGTTGTATTCAGACCATGAGGGAGTGTTTGCTCAAAGGCTTCAGAGAGTCCAGTCTTTCTCTCTCATCAAATTCAATTCAGACCGTAGACTCAAACTCAGATGAAACATCATCAAAATCGGACTTAAAACCAGCTGTCGATTTCCAACCCTAGTGAAGACCTTCATAGATTTGACACCTACAAAAGGAAGTCTAGAAGACAAAACAAAAAGGATCTGGTCTCACCGATGGTTTTTCCATCTCTGTGTCAGTGGTTTCTGGTTTCACACTTTTGTTCAGGTATATCTGTCTGTGATGGGGGCGAGAGTCGAATACTCCTGCTACATCCATCATCCGTTCCTCTCCGTTCACTGCCAATAGCTTCTGTGACCAACACACACACACACACACACTCCCTCATGGTCACATCCACAAACAAAGGCTCTCGACAGGTTTGTGTGAAACTCAATCGCTCTGGTGTTGTTGTTGTGACACGGGTCTGTCTTTAAATCCATCTGTCTATCTGAGGATTAAAGCTCAGACGCTGTCGAAAGGTTTCACACTTATTTTGAAATCCTTTCATGGATCCAGCAGCTAAAAGAAGTTCATATGACCCATGATACTGTGAATCATGTCAGTAAAATGACCAATGTTCCTGTAACGGCCTCTCTGCCGGATCTTTACTCAGATAAAATCCTTGAGTGTTACTGAAAGTATTTTTTGTTTCTTTCAGAAAGTCACTATCAGTGCAAAATTTGACTTCACTCTGAATTTGTTTCTGATGTAAAAAAAAAAAAAAAAAACTAAAAAACTTTGAATATAGAGGCTTATGCTGAAATGTGTGTTTTAAATGCTTAAAACTAGTTGAGTAGACTTTAGACAAATATAAATGGTGCCTAAATATGAATTACTGTACAAATGTATAATTTTGACTCTTTCAGGACTATTTACAAAACATCACAGGATGCACATCATGAAGTTGCTTGAGAATGGAGGAATAATTATGTCTTACGGGGCCTGGGTATCTCAGCGAGTATTGACGCTGACTATCACCCTGGAGTTGTGAGTTTGAATCCAGGGTGTGCTGAGTGACTCCAGCCAGGTCTCCTAAGCAACCAAATTGGCCCGGTTGCTAGGGAGGGTAGAGCCACATGAGGTAACCTCCTCGTGGTCACTATAATGTGGTTCTCGCTCTCGGTGGGGCGCGTGGTGAGTTGTGTGTGGATCGTGGAGAAAAGCCTCCACACACGCTACATCTCCACGGTAACGCCACGTGATAAGATGCGCGGATTGACGGTCTCAGACGTGGAGGCAACTGAGATTCGTCCTCCGTCACCCGGATTGAGGCGAGTCACTACACCACCACGAGGACTTGGAGCGCATTGGGAATTGGGCATTCCAAACTGGGGAGAAAATAATAATAAAAATAATTATGTCTTACTGCCTCATAGTTTTGACATTTTATCTCAGTTATGATTTTTAATTCTATAATTATGACTTAATATCGCCTACTTGTGACTATCTCATCATGTCGACTTTTTATCTCATAATTATGACTATCTCAAAATGTTTACTCATTGTTTTACCTTTTTATCTCATAAGTTCTGACTTTTCATAATTATGAGTTAGTATCTCATAATTGATTAATTCATAAATTTGACTAATAATTATGACTCTCTTGTAATTATGGCTTAACATCTTAAAACTTTGACTTTCATTGTAGTCATTGACTTTTTCACATAAATATGACTTAATTTTATAATTATGACAGTATGACATCTCATAGTTCTGACCTTTTATCTCATAATTGACTTATGTCATACATACGAATAATTAAGAATTAAACATGTTATTATGACATAGTAACTCACAATTGTGTCTTAGTATTTCAAAATTATAACTTTCAATATGAGTATCAAAATTATTACATACTTTCTCAGAGTTTGGATTTTGTTATATCTTATAATTATTCGTTTTTTTATGTAATAAATATTTAACAGTTATGACTTTAGCTTGTTATTATGACTTAACATGACTTATTTTGATGCCTTTACTATTATTGTAAAATGTGGAGCAAAAATAAAAAATGAGTAGTGGTGTGTCCAAACTTTGGACTGGTTTTGAGTAGGGTGTAAATCGGACGTTTCATCACGATATGATCTTGAATCAAATCTCTCGGCCTGCGATCTGATATTTGCCGATACTTCAAAGTCTGCCGTGATACGATTTCGATTTGATTCAATTCAGGAGCCTGCGATCGATATTCCAATATTATGTGCCTATTTTACACAATCAATTACATTTTCTTTTTTTTTTTTGCCCTCAAATGCAACCAAAATATAATTTGATTTATTCAGCTCTCTGTATACACATTGGGATATACAGATAAATAATATAAATGTAAAGTCACACACAAGTGATCATCACTCGTTGATGTGGGTGTTGATGTGTAAAGTCTTATAACTGATGCTAATGCTGAACAGGCATTTCTCTTTCCCTCGTTAGTGCTGTTCAGAATGTCGACGTTGTTAAGATGTTTCACATGATGGTTGAACATCTCCATTGTACTTTAAAATAGCAAATTCTCATGTAAAATTCAAATGGGTTGCATGCGCAACGATATCGATGGAAGCCAGAATTAAACGTGCATGTGAGCCGCTCTGCGTTTGTCACGAGAGTTCACATTTTAAGGAGTGCCCAGTTGATGCGCTTGAACGGATCCTGTCAATGGAGTTCGCATTGCGGGAAGCCCGGTTGACGCGTGCGCACGCTGCATGGATAGCAGAGCGCAATTTGGCTTCAAAGACCCCGCACACATCCGTGTCCCACATGAAAAGCGTATTTAGCACTCATAAAGTGAAATGAATGTAATAAGATTGCTTCATCGCCTGATGAAAATGCGTAAGGACATGGCTGACATGAGAGTATTAAAATGAAGGTACATCTTAAAAATATCAATATCGATATTTATGCGTTGTATCGATAACATTGGATAGATGGATCGTTACACCCCTAGTTTTGAGGCACAAGCTTGTCTGGTGTCGGGTTGAGCTGCTCATCTTGTTCCACTTTGAGTGAATCTCAGGTCTTTGACCAACGCAATTAAACCCCCCAGTAGATGCGAGAAAGGACATTCAATCTGTTCAGTATGTTTGCAGACAGGATGAAAAGAACATGGTAGGTGAATTACTTCAAGCTGCGGCTGATGTGTCATTTGCCGGAAACTCTCGTAATCTCAGACAAATGAGTAGAGTTGAATAGAGTTGATTCTAGGCCTGTCGCGATTATTAAACAACCGTCTGATCGTGGTTATTTAATCTAACCGTGATTATTGTGCACTTTAGATTCCAATCACATGTAATGCTCAAATAAGGGAATTTTAAGTGAATATACAGTATAAATGCCACGAACGGCGCCTTTGTGAGTCATTCAGTTGAACTCCAAGCGTCACTGAGCCGCACCGCAGATGTCAACCAGAGCAGCTCCTGTCCAGAAGAGCACGTGAAATGCTTCTCAAGCGCCAAACTCCTCCGCAAAGAGCTCCGGTTTCACTTTAATCTCATGATCGTGTGAAATGTTCCTGGTCATATCGGGTTCATACATGTAGTGTTAGTGACACGCTGTGACACAGAGGAAGTGACGCACACTTTATTTCTGTGGAGATATAAAATAATGAAATGAAATCTCAAAGGTTTTGCTTCATGAGAATTAAGGGCTCCTGAGTTTAATCAAAGATTATATATAATATAAATAATATAATGTATATAATATAATATAATGTATATAATATATATAATATCATATAATATAAATAATATAATATAATGTATATCATATAAATAATATAATATAATGTATATCATATAATATAATATAATGTATATAATATAAATAATATAATATAATGTATATAATATATATAATATCATATAATATAAATAATATAATATAATGTATATCATATAAATAATATAATATAATGTATATAATATAAATAATATAATATAATGTATATCATATAATGTATATCATATAATATCATATATATATAATATAATATATATAATATAATGGATATAATATAATATATATAATATAATGTAATGTATATAATATAATATAATGTATATAATATATATAATATAATATAAATATCATATAATGTATATAATGTATTGTATATAATATAATGTATATCATATAAATAATATAATATAATGTATATAATATAAATAATATAATATACATGTATATCATATATATAATATAATGTATATAATATAAATAATATAATATAATGTATATCATATAATATATATAATAATAATGTATATAATATAATGTATATAATATAAATAATATAAAGTAATGTCTATAATATAATGTATATAATGTAATATATATAATATAATATAAATAATATAATATAATGCATATAATATAATGTATATAATATAATATAAATAATATATTATAATGTATATAATATAATGTAATGTATGTAATATAATGTATATAATATAATATAATGCAGTCTAATGTAATAATTTTATTATATTCTTTAAGCAACAGTGTAAATGTAAAATTTACCAAAACTAAAGTCATATTACTAAAAGACATATTAAGTATTTAGAAATATTTTTATATATAAAACATTATTTTTCATGTCATTCAGAAGTTTTTTAAAGCCTTAAAATGAAATAATTCCCTATTTTATTATTTGATTTATATGTTTGAAGTTAAAGGAATATTCCGGGTTCAATACAAGTCAAGCTCAATCGACAGCATTTAGTGACAATGTTGATTGCCACAAAAATTTATTTTGACAAAATCTGTGTTCCAGTGAGTCACTTACAATGGAAGTCAATGGGGTCAATCTGTAAACATTAAAATACTCACTGTTTCAAAAGTATAAACACAAGACATAATATGTGTGTTAACATGATTTTACTGTGATTAAATCACTTACTAACCACATCTGTGTGAAGTTATAGACACTTTTACAACTTCACTGCGATGATGATGTAATATCAACAAACCCTAAAACGACTGTAAAAATGATGATTTTAACAACAGCTCATTTTTGTGGTAATCAACATTATGCCACAAATGCTGTCAGTTGAGCTTAAGTTGTATTGAACCTGGAATATTCCTTAAAATATGTAAAAAAATAAAATAATAATGTAAGAAATATGACAATTAATCATCATAATCGCAATTATTTGTTCAACAATTAATCGTCAACCAAATTTTATAATCGTGACAGCCCTAGTTGATTCTGTGTTGCTTAAGTTACTTTGAAACTGTAGCTTCTCAAACTACATGCTACTCATTACTTATAGTTAAACTGTAGTAAAGCTACTCTTAGTAGAGCAAAACCAAAAAATAGTTAGATACACTACAAGTTACAGTACTCACAAAAGTAGCTAACTACACTGAAACTGTTTAAAGAAGAAATCTTTAAATATATAATCAGATGATCTTATTTAAATCTGCAATGAAGATATGTTAAATTATGCTAAAATTAATTTAAAAACATAAGGGGGGAAAATAAATAGGAGTTAGTTACTACTGCACTAAGTTGGGTAGAGTTGGAGTAGAGCAGGTCGTCTGTTAATGGAGGTAGAGGAGCGGAGGAAGTGCCAGCGGAAGAGCAGGACTGTTGAGTGGCACTCAAATCTAATTTGCGCAGCTCTGGGAGTCATAATGAGATTGTCATGAGATGATTGGATGAAACAGGACCTCTTGCATCATATACAGACTGAACAAACTCCAAATGTATGGTGAGAAAATCTAATTGTTTAAGGTCTTAATGTGTTTATTGCGTTTTCAAGAATTGAATCGGGATGTCAGGATGGACAGAAAATGTGTAGTTACATTTGTCTTTATTTTTTTGGGCCCTTTCGTGAGTTCACTCTGTTGATGTCAGAATTTCATTATCAGTGACACACAGTAGGGTTTAAAAGCATTAGTGAAAATCAGGGCTGGGTAACAATATCAAAAAAATAAATACATTTCTGATTGATCACAATCTTTTAATCCCAATTTTTACCAAATGTAACTGTAATCTGAATATGTTGGGTTTTGTGTACTCATTTTCTGTATCCTGATTACGTAACACCATTACAAGTATTCTGTTACTCCCCAAGCCTGAACATTAGAGCTAACATTAGCTGTTTGAATGTTTAGAACAGCGTTACAAAGTCAAGATTGTAAACTGCTCAACTTTCCTCTTAATTTGCCGTTTTGAATAAAAAATAGTCACTAATGAATTTGTGCATAGCCGGAATTGAGGGGCTGCCAATTTGTTCCAGTCAGGTTCTAAACATGAGTGCTCTGAAGAGGTTTACATACACCGATCAGCCACAACATTAAAACCACCTGTCTAATATCGTGTAGGTCCTCCTCGTGCCGCCAAAACAGCTCTGACCCATCGAGGCATGGACTCCACAAGACCTCTGAAGGTGTCCTGTGGTATCCGGCACCAAGACGTTGGCAGCAGATCCTTTAAGTCCTGTAAGTTGTGAGGTGGAGCCTCCATGGATCGGACTTGTTGGTCCAGCACATCCCATAGATGCTCAATCAGATTGAGATCTGGGGAATTTGGAGGCCAAGTCAACACCTTGAACTCTTTGTCATGTTCCTCAAACCATTCCTGAACAATTTTTGCAGTGTGGCAGGACACATTATCCTGCTGAAAGAGGCCACTGCCATCAGGGAATACTGTTGCCATGAAGGGGTGTACGTGGTCTGCAACAATCTTTAGGTAGGTGGTACGTGTCAAAGTAACATCCACATGAATGCCAGGACCCAAGGTTTCCCAGCAGAATATTGCCCAGAGCATCACACTGCCTCCGCCGGCCTGCCTTCTTCCCATGATGCATCCTGCTGCCATCTCTTCCCCAGGTAAACGACGAACACGCACCCGGCTGTCCACATGATCTAAAAGAAAACGTGATTCATCAGACCAGACCACCTTCTACCATTGCTCCATGGTCCAGTTCTGACGGTCACGTGCCCATTGTAGGCGCTTTCAGCGGTGGACAGGGGTCATCATGGGCACTCTGACCGGTCTGCGGCTACGCAGCCCCATACACAGCAAGCTGCGATGCACTATGTGTTCTGACACCTTTCTATCATGGCCAGCATTAAGTTTTTCAGCTATTTGTGCTACAGTAGCTCTTCTGTGGGATTGGACCAGACGGGCTAGCCTTCGCTCCCCATGCGCATCAATGAGCCTTGGGCGCCCATGACCCTGTTGCCGGTTCACTGGTTGTCCTTGGGCCACTTTTGGTAGGTACTAACCACTGCATACCGGGAACACCCCACAAGACCTGCCGTTTTGGAGATGCTCTGACCTAGACCATTCACTTTGTTTGTCATCTTAGTTGTCACTTAGCCAGGTGTCTTTTAAAGTGTTGTCTCTCCAGTTTTCAAAAACAGTTTGGAAAAACTAGCAGAACTGTCACAACTTACCTTTATCTTGCTGAATTTAACAGAATGATTATCCCGTAGATGAGTGATCATGTTGGAGGTGTTCCTGCCACATGTTTTACACAAAGGGAAACCATCACTCCCTCTGCATTTTTATGGAACCCAAAATACTTCCACGCTCTCGACTTAACCCTGTAGAAGGCGGATATTAGAAGGCGGATAAAGGGTCGGCTGTGTTCCTCCTTCAGCCATGCTTCTAGTCCATGCCTGTTTGTGCCGCGTACACGCAAATCTCAATTCATTGATGGAATGAAAATTACTGTGCGATCAGAAAAATCTAAAAAGGTATTTACACGGCTGCCTACATCATAAATAAATACATGGACATGAAATATTTCTTTGCATTAACATTGTTGGGTAGCTCAGCGAGTAAAGACGCTGACTATCACCCCTGGAGTCGTGAGTTCAAATCCAGGGCGTGCTGAGTGACTCCAGCCAGGTCTCCTAAGCAACCAAATTGGCCTGGTTGCTAGGGAGGGTAGAGTCACATGGGGTAACCTCCTCGTGGTCGCTATAATGTGGTTCTCGCTCTCAATGGGGCGCGTGGTGAGTTGTGCGTGGATGCCACGGAAAATAGCATGAAGCCTCAACACACACTACGTCTCCGCAGCAACGCGCTCAACGAGTCACGTGATAAGATGCACGGATTGACGGTCTCAGATACGGAGGCAACTGAGATTCGTCCTCCACCACCCGGATTGAGGCGAGTCACTACGCCACCACGAGGACTTAGAGCGCATTGGGAGTTAAGCATTCGAAAATTAGGGAGAAAAGGGGAGAAAAAAATAAATACAATATTTTGTGAGAAGAAAGACCACAGAATCTCCTGATACAGATGAATTAAACTTCTGGTTTGCATTGGAGTTCGGTTGGTATCGTGAAAATGACCCTCTTGACTGCTCATTATCTCGCTTGTTACACGACTACTTGAATAATAAAAATATAAACGGGCATGAAGTATTGATATGAGTTAGTTATTTTATTGGCTTGCTTGTAAAGATCACAGAGTGGTAAAATTAGGAAACATGACTCGCAATACCCATATGACAGATGTGTGGTTGTTCATTTGAAAATATCCGACTGCTAGATGGCATGAGTAAAAAGAGAGCCGTGTAAAACATTATATTAAAGTTAACCAGCATTAAATTACTATTAACTATTGAAAAACTAAAATCAATATTATAGTTCAAAACGATGCCTAAATGGCTTTCTAAGTATTAACTAGTGGCCTGCATGGCCTAAGTCACATCAGTTGAAGGAAAACTTTCAGAGGCATAGCAGATTATTGATAAAGGATTACATAGACAAACATGTTTTTTCTGTGGAAGAACATGCACTGATGAATCGTTCACAATAACACCAGGAACTTGTATTAAGAAAGTAAATAGAGTAAAATTTGATGATCATTTTGAAACTCACAGGCAATGAAGAGGCCACAGTGCTGCTTTACATGTGATCTCTCTGGAGTTTCTCGATTATGTTGGAGATTTTCTGCTGTTGAATTTAATTAGCATTTCTGAACTATTAAGCAACGAGCGTGCTGCTACAAGACCTGCCATAAACACCTCATTTGGACCACACTGCTGTCTACATAGGATGTCTCTCGTTCAGTGTGGCTTTTGAGGAAACGAGTATGCTCTCAGAATACTGTACAGTTTTTCCAGGGAACGCATTATGCTTTTGAGTGCCTGTTGGAGAGAAACAGAAGCTGAAAGAATGCCAAGAATCCTTGTGTCAAAGTTCACACTCTATGTGCAACTGGATGTGAGCAAATAAAATCCAGCTGTGTGTTGAGTTAAGTATGTGTGCAATAGGGCTCGACAATATAGCCTCAAAAATATCTCAATATTTTTCAGCCTATTGATGATATTTGATAAGATCCCGATAATAATGTATTTGCTCTGAAATTGCTCAAAAGTATTTTTTTTAAATCCATCATTTAATCCAAGTAGCCACTGTAGCTAAGCAGATTCAATATTTTAAAGGCATTGAATAAATATATATATAAAAAATAAAGGCATGTTTCCCGCAGTTTTTTACTAAAGAAACACAAGAGAGAATGAGATTGAATCATTTTCATTGATATGCACTTTCATATTTATATTTTATAGACAATGATACATAGTAGCTTAATAAAATGCATTATTTACATTCATACTGTATATTTTTAGTAAAACATTTTTTTGTGAATGTACAAGGTGTGCAAAAACTACTTCACTTATTTTTTGGAACCCAGTTGAATATTGTGTAATAATAAAATATTACCGTAGGACTCGGTCAAGATTATTATCATCATCTAAAAGTGAATCATCATTTTTATTTTGAGTGTTATATTTGTTTTTACATAAAAGTAATATCTGTCCTGTTTACTCCACCTTCACATGGAGCTTTTATTTTGACACTGAAATTGCAGTGTGTAGTTTACAGTGTTCCTCATCTGGTAAAACGCTGTCATCTCCTTTTCTGTTATACTGTGTGCCTTTGATTAGTATAATATCTTATATTTGTTACTAATGTTTGGAATTGCACAAATGCTTGAACATGCAGCAGTACTTTTTTCACAATGCATGTAAACTCAAGCCCCACGCATCATTATCATTATTTGTTTATTTGTCTTTATGCAGCCTTTTGCAGTTTTATAATTGCATATTGCCCTTTTGGTGTTATTTTGATTCATTGTGAAGCCCTGAAGGATCTTGAAATTAGTCTACTAATGCTCTCTCTATGAAACTTCCTGAAGAAAGTCATCGCCATTATTTTGTGAATGTTCGATATATTGTCCAGCCCTAGTGTGCACGTGTACATGTAACCATTTCAAGATCATTGGTGTCTGCTGGACTAATTAACAGAGGTGCTTGCTTCCCCTTTTACCATTCCAAAATGTATTCCAGTTGTATAGCGAATTTTGAGTAAATAAATATTGTGTAAAACAAGTGTGCATTTCATTTTTACAGTGTTGTGTACATCTCATTTGCTGTCATAAAATGTTTGTATGTATTAACAAATGAATTAATTATAACGGCCGTTGTTCACCCTCTTTAGAACCGTGATTCTCAACTTGTTTTGCTTCAAGATCCAGATCTTGAACCAATAGAGTACCAACATTTTTTTTCTTTTTTTTGAGGCTTTGGTCCTGTGTTAGTGACTGCTGTATGAAGAGCATTAAATGAAGTTCCCAGTGAGTGATAATGTGAACTTTTAAGGGGATGTGTGCAGCCAAATCAGTTTACAGAAGCTGTAAGTGAAAGAGTCTGCCAAACCTCTGCATACAGAACCACTTCGCTGGCACGAGTTTCATTCTGGCGTAAGAAATAACTTTTTTCAACTTCAGAAACACTTCTTAGAGCTGAGCACTGCAGCGAGGGTCATTTTTGGCTCAGTCATTCAAAATATTGTGTGTCCAGTAGATTGTTTGGTTGAATTCCCTTCGAGAAACATGTCTAACTTTTAGGGTCTTTTTCGGAATTCCACTCTGGTTGAATTTGTAATATAAGCCTGTGCACTTCCTGTAAGCGGTTTTGACAGGGAGTGACATTCCAACTTTGAGGGGGAAAAAAAGAGGAAAGACTCATGAGATCAGATTCTTTCTTGCACACTTCGTCCGTCCTCTCCAGCTCTGTTTCTGATGAGAGATTCAAATGCGTTTCACATGTGTTGCACATTTGAATGGACATGTAAAGCAGTATTCATAGCTTTACCTTCACTGTGTTCCCTTCTGGATTATCAAATGACATCTGAACTTTGCATGTGATTGCGCAAGTACTCTTTGGGCTCATCGTAATGTTCGGGCTCAATAATAAGTAATATTTGCATATTTGCATAATGCAGATTGCATCACTTGGACACGCCCACAGAAGTGCTGAACTTTGTGTGCTCTGATTGGATGTTACTTGTGTACAAAACTTCCTGGAACAATTACTTCACCTTATTTTTTATATTTTATTTATATATTTTTAATAAGATTTTTATACATTTTAGTTCTTACATTTAAGTATTTTGACTTGTTTGGTTAAAGATGATATATATATATATATATATATATATAATATACAGTTGAGGTCAGAAGTTTACATACACTTAGGTTGAAGTCATTAAAAAAATGTTTTTAACCACTTCACAGATTTAATATTAGCAAACAAAAGTCGTTTAGGACATCTACTTTGTGCATGACATGAGTAATTTGTCCAACAATTGTTTACAGACAGATTGTTTCCCTTTTAATTGACTATATCACAATTCCAGTGGGTCAGAAGTTTACATACACTAAGTTAACTGTGCCTTTAAGCAGCTTGGAAAATTCCAGAAAATTATGTCAAGCCTAAAGACAGTTAGCCAATTAGCTTCTGCTAGGAGGTGTACTGAATTGGAGGTGTATCTGTGGATGTATTGTAAGGCCTACCTTCAAACTCAGTGCCTCTTTGCTTGACATCATGGGAAAATCTAAAGAAATCAGCCAAGACCTCAGAAAAAAAATTGTGGACCTCCACAAGTCTGATTCATCCTTGGGAGCAATTTCCAAACACCTGAAGGTACCATGTTCATTTGTACAAACAATAGTACGCAAGTATAAACACCGTGGGACCACGCAGCCATCATACCTCTCAGGAAGGAGACACTTTCTGTCTCCTAGAGATGAACGTAGTTTGGTGCGAAAAGTGCAAATCAATCCCAGAACAACAGCAAAGGACCTTGTGAAGATGCTGGAGGAAACAGGTAGACGAGTATCTATATCCACAGTAAAACGAGTCTTATATTGACATAACCTGAAAGGCTGCTCAGCAAGGAAGAAGCCACTGCTCTAAAACTGCCATAAAAAAGCCAGACTACAGTTTGCAAGTGCACATGGGGACAAAGATCTTACTTTCTGGAGAAATGTCCTCTGGTCTGATGAAACAAAAATTGAATTGTTGGCCATTATGACCATCGTTACATTTGGAGGAAAAAGGGTGAGGCTTGCAAGCCGAAGAACACCATCCCACACTTTGGCCCATTCCCTGGAGAAATGGGCCAAAAATTCCAGCAACTTATTGTGAGAAGCTTGTGGAAGGCTACCCAAAACAATTTAAAGGCAATGCTACCAAATACTAACAAAGTGTATGTAAACTTCTGACCCACTGGGAATGTGATGAAAGAAATAAAAGCTGAAATAAATCATTCTCTCTACTATTATTCCGACATTTCACATTCTTAAAATAAAGTAGTGATCCTAACTGACCTAAGACAAGGAATGATATCTACGATTAAATGTCAGGAATTATAAAAAACTAAGATTAAATGTTTTTGGCTAAGGTGTATGTAAACTTCTAACTTCAACTGTGTATATATATATATATATATATATATATATATATATTATATTTAATTTAAAAAGAATAATTTTTATAAATTTGTATAAAGTTTATCATGAATATTTGATATATTGCTCAGCCCTAGTCGAATTTATTTCAATACTACCCAAGCTAAATTTAGAACTCCTCAACAGTAGTAAAATGAATAAAATCACACAGGTGAATCCGTCAGGTGTTCTGCCTTGGTCAAACTCTGTCCACAATGAGTCTAATTGAATCGTGCTGGAGTGTTTGTTTTGGAAATGTGGATGGAAAATGTGCAGCTGGTCAGCATCCCCCTCAATGAAACAACATATTAATAGCCAAGTGACACACGGCGCATGTCGGCGTTCCACACAGGTTGAGCACTGGAGGAATGCCTGGTGCATTGCAGCACACATTGCCGGGATTAGGAAGCCCGCCAAAACAAATTACCTTCAACTTTATGGCTACAATGTCCAGAGTTCTAGGGATCAGATCTGATGGCTCAGTGTTGGATTTCCTCGATAAGGGTTTTCACAGAAGTTGTTGGTATCTCTGTCTGAGATGTTCAGTTTACGTTTGCTGACTTTTAATATGTGCATCTTGGCTTTGGTTCATTTCAGACTAGCGGAACAGCTGAACAAATAGACGAACGAGTCCGTTTCAGTATGGCCAAATAAAACACACTAGCTCCTTGTCAGGATTGCATGATAGATTTGACATCACACACAGTCTTGTACCTTTTGTCGTTTTGTCCGATTTTCTTCAAATCATAGTCTGTAATGTTGTGATTCACCTCAGAGCTGGATGGTTTGGTTCATGGCTTGAAACTCTTATGAATGATTTAAAATAAATACGTAGTTTGAGTAGTTTGATGGTAGATCTCTCTTTGTGATGAAGAGTTGTCTAGTTCTTCAGTGGGGATTTGTTAAACAACATTTTCCTTTTATTTGATAAAGCTGAAATCATGTTGTACTTGAAGCTTCTACAGAGTCATATATCATCACTAAATAACCTCAGATCTCTGGATAGGTCTATCTTGAATGGTTTCTGTCTGTAATTGACTTTGTGTTCTTTTGTTTACACTTGTGCTTTTCTATTTAAGGGCATTATTCTGTATTCTTTCTCTCTGGTGAAGTGAGATGAGGGTTTGAAGATTCGCAGATATTTATAACAGTAACAGGGAAGAAATAACACCGCTATCATTGCTAATCATTTTCCTGGAAGACGGGGCAGACACGGGTGTAAACAGAGCGATGACCCCCTGAATATTCACTGAGCGCCTCCAACGCTCTCACCAGAGTTATTTATTTTAAAGACTCCCTCACCGTTTATTTAAAAGGTGAATTGAGCAAGAACAGAATATAAAGGATTCCCACAGGGTTTATCGTGTTGGATAGAGGATAACCCCCACAATCCAGCGCTCAATGAACTTGCAAATAAAGTGAACATGTTCAGGTGTACTGTGCATCCCGCAGCTTCTTCAGGCAAATCAATGATGCCACAATAATATTTAAATATAATTAAATAATATTCAGATTGATCATTCAAATAATAGTGCCACAGTTACCACAAACGGTTGTACAGACAACACTGAAGACATTATTGGAACAAGTTTGTAGACTTTGTTTTCAGAATATCAGGCCATACAGAAAGTTGTGATAATTTCATAAATATAACTCTGGAAAAATAGAGGAATGTGCAGTTGTGTGTGTGGCTCTAGTTTACTTGCTACTACGGCCAGGTCCACACTAATACGTTTTTCTTTGAAAATGCATTGATTTCGCTTGGTGTTAATTTCTTTAAAGACATTACTGTCAATGTTTGTTGACAAGGGGTTTATTGATTTTGCCAACAATAACAAAGATGAGACAAAAATGATGCTTCATGACAATAATCAGATGATTTTAATTAGAAGATACTGTTGACAGAAAGGATGACAATGAACTGACAATTTCTGTCTGTCTGTCTTTCTGTCTGTCTTTCTGTCTGTCTATCTGTCTGTCTGTCTGTCTTTCTGTCTGTCTTTTTTCTGTCTTTCTGTTTGTCTGTCTGTCTTTCTGTCTGTCTGTCTTTTTTGTCTGTCTCTCTGTCTGTCTGTCTTTCTCTTTCTGTCTGTCTGTCTGCCTTTCTGTTTGTCTGTCTTTCTCTTTCTGTCTGTCTGTCTGTCTGTCTTTCTGTTTATCTGTCTCTGTCTTTCTGTTTGTCTGTCTGTCTTTCTGTCTGTCTCTCTGTCTGTCTGTCTGTCTCTGTCTGTCTTTCTGTCTGTCTCTGTCTGTCTCTGTCTGTCTTTCTGTCTGTCTGTCTTTCTGTTTGTCTGTCTTTCTTTCTGTCTGTCTGTCATTCTGTGTGTCTCTGTCTGTCTTTCATTCTGTCTGTGTGTCTGTCTGTCTGTCTTTTTTGTCTGTCTCTTCTTTCTTTGTTTCTTTCTTTCTTTCTGTCTGTCTCTCTGTCTTTCTTTTTTCTTTCTTTCTGTCTTTTTAAATATAGAAAGAATTGATCATTCATTCTAGAGGTAGACTGATATACCGGTTTTACCGATTAATCGATGCTGATAGTTTTTTCTTCATTTCAAAATAAGAGTCCCTGGTATATTTTGGCCTTGTTTATACTTAAAAGTCCTGCGTTATGCACCAAATCTGTTTTGTTGAACAGGAACCTACATCTGAGAATATTTGATTCATTTAGGACTCTTTAGGACTCTTTGTCTGTGCATGTCATAGTAAGGAAAGAATAATATTATTATATTTTTTTTGACATTCTAAACATCGATTTTAAAAACGATTGGCCGATTAATCAGTTATCGGCTTTCCCCACAACCTTAGTTATCGGTATTGGCAAATTCCACTATCGGTCGACCTCTAATTCATTCACAGTATGTTGGGATTTTTCCCTCTTCACAAACAAGTTAATAACCTCACTCGAATGCATCCTACATGAAAGATTAATGGGCTACAGTATATCCGCAATGCACATAATATTACAGCTTTAATCTACACAGAAAATGAAACCAATGAACAAGTGATCTTGAACTACGTCAATACACTTTTCCTTTAAATCATGGAATAGACTCTAAAATGTAAATAATTCACAAGACGGCAACTTCTAAAAAGTAGCTAATACTGTACTTCAGTGTTCTACATATGTTCATTATGCAACCGTGTCTCATATAGAATTAACGTTACTATAAAAACACATTTGCAAACTGACTTTTACATGCCGTGTTCTACGTTTCGTCACAGTTTCCTGGTGAAATGAACACTAGAGGCGCTACAACAACTGTGTTTTATTCACTTTCACACAAATCACGACTATAACAGCTGATTGTGACTTTATAAAATCTTTATCGCGCTTACACACTGCTATGTTATGATATCGAAGCGTTTTTACTTTATCGCATGATTTGAAAAACAATACATTTTAATGCTTGTATTACAGACCCACCTACATTTACACACATATTCCAAAACAATTGTCTTGCTCGTTAGCTCACTTATAGTGTTGGACTTTAGATTTGGAGACCGCAGTTCGAGCCCAGCCAAAGACACTCATTTCAAATTTGCATTTTAAAACACTACTGTTAGGTTTAGGTTCAAGTTTTAGGTTAGGGAGGTACACTTTACTTATTAAAACCTCCATCAAAAATTCACCTTAAAAACCTTGTCTGATTACGACATCATTTCACTCGCTTTTGGCGCCCCCCACTGGACATTTCATGTTTTTTCATGTTATGTTTATAAATCATATGTGTAATACATATGTAAACATTTTAATGTTTATACTGTACATTTGATTTTATTTTTTGTCATTTTGAACATTATTGTGAACTAAAATGTTATTTCTGTGGACTAAAATTTGCTTTAGGAAAATTGACAAATTAATGAATATGACATGACAAAACATTACATTTACAGGACGTTTTCGTCAAAAGACAAAAATTATGACTAAAAAACGGTGTAAAAATTAACAGATTTCGCCATGTTTATGGCTCTCGCCTACACTGGCATGCACTTTTTAATATCTCCTTTTCCACACACGTTGGGCTGTTGGTCCATTTGCAGTGTCAGGTGTATTTTTACCATGTTAGTGCGGTGATGGATGTGTGTTGGTGTGAAGTCTGGGTGAAGTTTGGGTTCTTACCCATCAGTCCTGCTGTTGAGAGCAGAACTGTACCATACCCCAGCTCACGGCCCTCTATTTCCTTACAGACGACGATTCTGTCCAAGCAAAATTATCTCCAACCGTTTCTGTCAGCCTAAAATCCTCCTGCACACACAAAACAAATGAGAGCTTGTGGTTTCAGGAGCTCAGAGAGAAGCAGTGAAATCAAGGATGGATACACAGTAAGGCTCTGTAATAATGTGGTCAAATTCCCTCTCGCTCGCGTTTATTTGAAATTGGATTTGGATCTCTGCCACTTGTATGAACAGCTGTCTGTATTGACTTCCTCCTGCATGAGTCGGCCGATCGCAGCGCTGCAGTCATGCTCTTGTGTATTTCTATCTATTTCTAGTCTTGCCATTGAGCGTTGCAGTTTAGACCGCAGGAAATTGAAGGATAAACTCGCCGTGGGTCTCACTGACTCGCGCTCTGCTTTTGTTTAGAGGGTTCATGTTTTTGCGGCTTTATTGGTTTCCTTAAGAGAGGTGTGTGTCTCCCCCCCCCCCCCGCCCCCCATTTCACTACTCAAAAAAGACCCTACATGTTTATACACATTCACAGGCCGACAGACCCATGGTTATTGGATATATGCATTTACCCTTATGCCAACTCGGATGGCTTTCTTTCTTCTACAGAACACAAACAAAGATATTTAGATTTGAGATGTTTTTGTCCATTTTTGTCCCCAAGTCAATTGGGGTCCAAACTTTCAAGCTCCAAAAAAGACAAAAAGGCAGCATAAAGTTAATCCATACACCTTGAGTGTCTTCTGAAGCTTGGACAGCACTCATTGCGAGGAATGTAGGTGAGCTTTAAATCATGATTGCACCAAGGAGACTGCAGATGTCATGATTCTGTTCTCATCAAAAAAATTATCGTAACACTTCGTAAGACATGGATTAAACCACTGGAGTTGTATGGATTACCTTTATGATGCCTTTATGCAAGTGTTGACTGCATTCATTTGCAATGTTTAGATATATTCACCTCATATCTCCAACAAAACATCTTTGTGTTCCACAGAGAACGAAAGAAAGCCATACGAGTTTTAGTAGGGTTGTCCCGATACCATAATCATATCTTACAATACTATACCAGCTAAAGTATCATGATACCAAATATCACGATACCACATGATAGTGTGTTAATTCTTAACGCAGTTTGTCACAGCAAAGGTGCTTCTTAGAAACTAGCCATTTCACGTGTTGCTCCGGAAGTGGTGAAAATAACAGATGGATGAACTGGTTGAATGCTCAAATGGACTAAATTGTTACCTAATACATTTTTAGTTTGATGTTAAAAAAAACAAAAAACATTTGCCGCATCAAAACAGCCAGTTCAAACGGCAATGGTTTTTAACTTTTGTTCCATTATTTCTATTATGTGAATGTTGGTAACATAAAAATAGATATTGTAACGTTGAAAAGACTGTTTTGAGCAGCTGTTTCATTATTACAACCGCTTCAGCCCCCTCTCCTGATAAACATCAGAGCAAATGCAGATTACACACACACCGGTTCAGAGACGTGATCAAACCGATCTGATCATAAGTGCGAAGTTACCACCACCATGCATTTGTAGCTGGAAAAAAATGAAACGAGTGCAAAGTTTGAATTTCTGAGAAACGATAAATCTGATAACGTTAAGATAAAGCATTTAGATTAAATGAAGTGGCACTAATCCATGTTTATTCTGCAGAGGCAGTGGGTTGCGTCCGAAGGGGTTTAATAAGGTTGATGGTGTTTCCCCGTTTGGCTTGATATCTCTGTAGACGTTCACGGCTGATGGGCTTTCCAAGTCTCATCAGGCAGAAACCCAAATCATTCCAAATCTCACTACGTGAATTGTTTTTTTTTTTTTTTTTTTAAAAAAGCTTCTCAATCTCCAATGTTTTATTTAAATCCATGTTATGCATTAGGAGAAATGACCGCCAAATTAACACGCTGGGATTCAGACGTGTGTGTTTGAAGCATGGGAAAACCACACATTGAAAAATAAACAATATCATATAAGGGCAAGTTCTAAACAGCATTTTGCGCTCTTAAAGGGCACTTCGTGAAGGGGACGCCACTCAAAAAGACATTTATAATGTTATTGCAGACATAGGTCTGATTCAAATGAAGGCCTTAGTGTAAATAATATTTACTACCATACATACAGCATAACTTTAACATATTAACAGTACTACTGTTTAAAAAATACTGTGGCACCGGCAGTATTTTGAAGCTTTAGTATCGTGATACTACCGTAGCACAGGTATATTGTGCAACCCTAAATTTGAGATGCATAAAGATGAGATTTTTGTGTGATCTTTTCACTCAGTAATAATATACACAGACAGAACACAAGATTATTTTTTCTCAGGGACAGCACTTTTTTTTAGGGTTGTACAGTTCTGAAGAAAAATCATAATTGTTGATTATTTCGCTTAAATGACGATTTATAGATGTTGCATTAAATACTTTTTATTTATCTTCTACATTGCAAGCGAGCCGCGTGATGTAACAAATCCAAAATAAGTCCAAAGGTGAAACATAAAGCCAGCATCTGGGCATCAGACTGTTTTAAACTTGCGCATTAAGGCCCCTGCACACTTCCTACGAAATCGAAGAATGAACTGGTGTGACATCATTTAGAACAAAATCTGGCCAAAACTGCTCGTCAGGGTGAACTTTCAGGAAAACTTCTTACCGGCTGTTAAACACCTTACTGCCATTGGTCCACATCATCTGTAGGTGTGACCAGCAGCTCCACCTACTTTGAGACCAACAGCTAATTCCCTTTCAGTCAGTTAAGATCAGTCAGCATGAACACACCGGCGTGCAGAGTTATTGGCGAGCTGGTGCAACCTTACGTTTTATCTGTACAATCGATCTCGTAGAGACATTTTCCAAGAACATGTCAAGTGATTTTTTTTATTTTTATTATTTATTTGTCTACAGAAGGAACCAAATCTACTCAAATAGTCTTAAGTGCCCATTAAATCTGTTGTTTGATAAGCTACTTCACTCATGTGCCATTGCAAAATGTAAACATTACAAATTACACATTATCTACTACATGTATATTGCTTTAAATCATCAAGTGGTTAAAACTGATCTTGTGTGAATTCTACTCTGAATGAGGCATGAAATCATTGATAACACATTTTACTGTCATTATAGTTGATATTTTACATGTTGTCGCCTCCCCCCAGTGGTGTGGCCGGTGCCTGAATGTTCGCAAACAGTATGTCATTGCTCAGCGGTTTCAGATTCTTTTTGGCTCCGAGCTAGGAACAAATAAGCAATTTGCCGTGAATGTGCCAGCTTCTTTAGGATCGGTTGTCATTATTGATAGGGCCATAGACTAATTTAAGAGTCTCTGATTCACCATTGCCGTTTCATTGCGCAACAGACATTTCTGGAATTGGTCAGGAAACTCAACCACTGCAAAACACATTGTAAATGGAAACCCTTGACGCAAAAGGAGTACTTTTTTTTTTTAATGTTTTTTTTATTAATTGTGCAGCCCTTCTATGTTTACACACAAAGGAAATCACATTGAGTTGTGCCAATCCAGCAGACCTTCACTGAAGTTGCTCGAAAGCCTCAAATGTGAAAATGACTGGAACTCCGAGGGCTTTCAAAACAAGTCAGAGGATTTAATTACACATACCTGGACAACTTACAGCATGGAAAATCCCTCTTGCACTCACGGCCCACGCCCGATGGCCGATCACAGCCACACCAGTTTCACTCCAGAGAAATAAAAATACTAATACTAATAACGACGGCTAATAATGCAAGTCCTGCACTCCCCTCTGCTCTCATGTGTCAGCGGCCGAATTCTGCTGCGCTCCATGAAATCCAGTCATCTATCACTCCAACCTGTCAGTCAGATACAGCACCCTGGACTCTGGAAGTTGGCTCATGGAGAAACTGCCTGCCATCGCTCTCCTCCCCGTTTAGATGCTGGTGTTATTGTTGGCAGAGGTTTGTAGCTCTAGTGTTGGGAAGGGTTTGGGATCACATGGAGAGAGTGGAGTACTCAAGACTTCTTTTTAGGACATTAAGGTTGTTTTTTTTTGTCCAGGATGCTGCTGTAGGTGTGTGACTCTTCATGCACCTAGTTAGTGGTGTTTGCAAAGTCAAACATCACTATTACTGTTGTTAAACATCACATAGTTGGTTACACGTTCAGTGTGCAAGTCATCCTGCGGCGTTTGTCCTACAGACTGTTGCTGTTACTTAAAGAGATCTTACTAAGGGATTTCTTACTAAGGGACTCGAGTCATACACATTCAGATGGGTGTCTTTGGCCATTGCATAACAAAAACGTGTCTTGAGATCCCTGCATTCTATTACATTCCGTTGTGCTCTGTCTAGCTGTTTTGAAATGCAAGAATGCGTCTAAGAAACTAATCCGATTGGGGTCAGGTGAACCCCAAACCAGCCCAATTATATCAGGCATCCTTAACCTCGTCTGACCCTGCGTCCACATGTGTGGACGTTGTATTTTGGCTTCGCTATACGCAACGCATAATTTAAATTAATTAAAACCAACTAAATACTGTTCACAAGACTCTACACTGTCATTTAAGGGTTAAACTTCTGGTGCACAGCATCACATGACACAACAGCATGATGTCAATTTCCATGAAGACCTCCTACGGGTACAGTGCCAACAAAAGTGCCTCTGGTAAGATAATTTTTTTTTTCCTTTCATTTGTATCCCCTTTTTCTACCCAATTTGGAATGCCCAATTCCCACTACTTAGTAAGTCCTCGTGGTGGCGCGGTTACTCACCTCAATCTGGGTGGTGGAGGACAAGTCTCAGTTGCCTCCGCTTCTGAGACCGTCAATCCACGCATCTTATCACGTGACTCGTTGTGCATGACACAGCGGAGACTCACAGCATGTGGAGGCTCATGCTACTCTCCGCGATCCACACACAACTTACCACACGCCCCATTGAGAGCGAGAACCACTAATCACGACCATGAGGAGGTTACCTCATGTGACTCTACCCTCCCTAGCAACCGGGCCAATTTGGTTGCTTAGGAGACCTGGCTGGAGTCACTCAGCACGTCCTGGATTCAAACTCGCGAACTCCAGGGGTGATAGTCAGCGTCAATACTCGCTGAGCTACCCAGGCCCCCGTTTCGCTTAATTTGAATATCAATTTTGTTCTGTTATCACTGTACAGTACGATTCTATTCATTAAAATTAGTAAATACATCCTATAGCTTTCTGTGCAGCTCAGTGCATTCACTCCTAAAATCTGATCAAAAGTTCAGTTTCAGGCTGCAGATGATGTTTGGATCACTCAACATGTTTAGGAGACATGGGACAATGATAATCAGTACATAGATTCAGAATTTATAAAGCAAAATTTTATTTGAACATGATTGGCAGTGATTTGAGGATGCTGGTCATTACTTTTAATACGAATGATTTATTCAGCTTTATAGAAAATCAGCTGTAATGTCTATAACATCTCAAAAACATGAATAACCAACAATCCTGGACACATAATAAATTATTTGATGAAAAAATATGACTTTCTATTGCTTGGTATTACATATGTGGACATACATTTTTAGGAAAACTATTTGCTCTAGAAATTCTATTAAATTTTTTTGGTTGTTTATTAGGTGCTACTAGTTACAAATCAAAAAGGGAAATGGAAAATGCACACAGCAGTCACGCTCAGGTCTCAGGAGGTTAAGACCAGTTAGTCGACTAGTCGATCAGGTAACCCACTGACTAGTTGATTTTGAAAATCTGTATTTTTGCACACCTCTAGTTACTCTCTCACACAGTTGGAGCCAAAGACATGTTTTATGAGTCAAATGCACCATAACTTTCTCTGAATATCTAATTTCCGACAAAATAGTAGATATGTTGCTCTTGTTAGAGTGGCTGTCCTTGGGGTACCATCTGACCCTGGTTAAACTGACAGGACAGCCGAATACTCTAGACATCTAAATACTGGATCTTTGCCCTTCTCGCCTTGAAAGAACTTTCACATGGTTTGTTTTTCTGGCCTTGCTGTTGGCTACCCATCCAGATACTGACACTCGGATATCGGAGAGGCATTGGATAGTCTTTGAACCCCTGAAGAACTTTAAGGCGTAAACGTAACCCCATCCAGAGGGGCGAGGGGCAGGTCAGACGAGGTTACTTGGATTTGACATGCTAACTGCAGAAAACATTGAGCATTAGAACCTTCAATCTCAGAGAGAAGATGATCTTGGTTTCGTCAGAGGAGGGGCATTCTCATTCTAGAGAGCATTTGATTGGATGAAACATTTGGATACGCCCCTAATTGCAAAGATGATTTTCTCAACATTATTGGTCTGTTTTACTGGAAGAGAGAAATTGAAATGTATGTGTCATTCTATGTCAAATCAGCCAAATTTCAGAAATTTTCCCAGCTGAGACTTTTGAATTTGCTTTGCACTTTTTCTGAAATAACAGTGATAAATGCCAACATATTAAATGCCATTGACCAATGTTTTCTGAGTACAGTCTCTGACACCTGGACACTTATTGGGGAGAAAATGAGTTTCAGCATCCTAATGATGTATTTCATGTACAGATGTACATTTCTAAAATACAAAAACTATATATAGCTATTCAGCTATTGAACTAACTGAAGAGTCATGTGTGTTGCTTATTCATCATATCATGAAAACTGAGATTGGGGGGGTGGGTGGGTAGCTCAGTAGTAAAAGACACTGGCTACCACCACTGGAGCTCGCTAGTTTGAATCCCAGGGTGTGCTGAGTGACTCCAACCAGGTCTCCTAAGCAACCAAATTAGCCCGGTTGCTAGGGAGGGTAGAGTAACATGGGTAACCTCCTCGTGGTCGCAATAATGTGGTTCGTTCTCGGTGGGGCGCGTGGTGAGTTGGACGTGGATGCCGCGGTGGATGGCGTGAAGCCTCCACACACGCTATGTTTCCATGGCAACGTGCTCAAGTCACGTGATAAGATGCGCGGGTTGGCGGTCTCAGACACGGAGGCAGCTGGGATTCGTCCTCCGCCACCCGGATTGAGGCGAATCACTATGCCACCAGGAGGACTTAAAAGCGCATTGGGAATTGGCCGTTCCAAATTGGGTGAAAAAAAAAAAAAATGAAAACTGAGATTGACTTTATTGTTTTTAAATGAATAACTAATGTTATATTTCTAGTTTTAACATTATTTGTACTTCAGAAAAACTAGCTTCATACCATGTGAGCCACATTTATTTTTCGACCATTGAAATAATTTGTAAAATTTAACAAATTTACACAAGGAGCCACAATGAGAGCCCCATATCTCTGGGTTTTAACCATATAGGGCCTTAAAAATGGAAATACAAAAAGGAAAGTTTGTTCTGAAGCAGAATCTAAAAGGATATTCTGATATCTTTAATGCTTCTGGAGTTATAGGTGCTCCAACTTTGGAAAAACAGCACAATAAACATGTTTTTCCCCATTTTGGATTTGCAAAAATTGGAATATAATGCAACAAGAGGTGCTGAAATCAACTGATTTTAGTAATATACCTACTAATCTCTGGTAAAAATGAAATCATGACACTGACATCTTTCTGAGGGTATTTAGTTTTGCTCTGAAAGCATTGGAAAAATTGTCATTTTGACCCCCGTCTACAAAATAATGGATTACTTAGTAAATATTGATCTGTGGCATTTAATACTTTGGCTTTCATTATCATCATAATTTATCTTTCACCAGTAAAAGATTATTAAAAACAAAAATATGAGCCTTGGACCTCTGGTTGAGTTGACTTAGATTGAGTCATAAATCTGGTGAATGTTAGGATTACACTTGCATATACAGTTCAGAGCTACAGAAATACACTAAAAGCCACCAAACTTTTATTTTGATTTCATAAGGTCTTCATACGTGAGTCCACAGCGTTTTGGCTTGAAAATCCTTGTTTGACCTAATCAACATTGTGTCATAGTAAATAAATGAGCAGTGGTCTGTGGAGAGAGTTACAGGAAAAACAAAGCCAAGGGTTTTGGGAGCTGGAAAGTCTGGGAGAATTACTCGAGGTGCCAGAGCTGAAGTCTCATAAAGAGAGTTTGTGTTTGCCTCCTGCACGTGTCTTAAATCTCACAGTCTATGTCTGCAGTGCCACTAATTAACAGTGGAAAATAAATTAAAAAATTATTGAACTAAGGGTGACAAGTTCAGGCTGGTAAAGTAAACCAGCTGTGTTTTCGAAAGTGTCCATATTTTGCAGTATTTTACATCACAAATGATATTGTCAGTAAAACAATTTGAGTGAAAAGTTGAATTGCGAATTGGAGCCTACATGAATTGAGAATCTCTTAGTATTTGGTACAGGCATGTGTCTCTTTTTGTCTCTTTCTGTGTGTTCAGGAGAGACTCTTCAGAATAACTTCAGACATTGAGCTTGTTTACATCCACACCAATAGGCTGATTACACCCAAAAATCAGCTTCCTTAAACGACAAAGCAAGAAATCGTGACATGCACTCAGAACGCTGGTTTCTGTCTTTTACATGCAACATTAAATCGGTGTAATTGACTAAAATCTACTCGTGTTGATCGGTTTATTCTTAAGGCGTTTATGGCCTTACACCCATGAGGGAAAGACGTTTAAAACATTTACAAGACCACAATGTTGACGGCTTATTAAGCATAATAGGTGTACGAACGTGCATGTAAACGCGCTCACTGACAGAGCAATGGATCTTAATGTCCAAAAATGTTACTCTTTGTTTGGGGTTCCAGAAACCCTAATGATGTATGTGTAGAAAAATAACAGCAGAACATTCAAAGTCTGCTTACTGCTTTTCCTTTAAAATTATTTTAAAGGGATAGTTCACAAAAATGTCATTTACAGTGCATCCGGAAAGTATTCACAGCGCTTCACTTTTTCCATATTTTGTTTTGTTACAGCCTTATTCCAAAATGGATTAAATTCATTATTTTCCTCAAAATTCTACAAACAATACCCCATAATCACAACGTGAAAGAAGTTTGTTTGAAATCTTTGCAAATTTATTAAAAATAAAAAAACGAGAAAAAAAAATCACATTTACATAAGTATTCACAGCCTTTGCCATGACACTCAAAATTGAGCTCAGGTGCATCCTGTTTCCACTGATCATCCTTGAGATGTTTCTACAACTTGATTGGAGTCCACCTGTGGTAAATTCAGTTGATTGGACATGATTTGGAAAGGCACACACCTGTCTATATAAGGTCCCACAGTTAACAGTGCATGTCAGAGCACAAACCAAGCCATGAAGTCCAAGGAATTGTCTGTAGACCTCTGAGACAGGATTGTATTGAGGCACAGATCTGGGGAAGAGTACAGAAAAATTTCTGCAGCATTGAAGGTCCCAATGAGCACAATGGCCTCCATCATCCGTAAATGGAAGAAGTTTGGAACCACCAGGACTCTTCCTAGAGCTGGCCGCCCGGCCAAACTGAGCGATCGGGGGAGAAGGGCCTTAGTCAGGGAGTTGACCAAGAACCCGATGGTCACTCTGACAGAGCTCCAGTGTTTCTCTGTGGAGAGAGGAGAACCTTCCAGAAGAACAACCATCTCTGCAGCACTCCACCAATCAGGCCTGTATGGTAGAGTGGCCAGACGGAAGCCACTCCTCAGTAAAAGGCACACGACAGCCCGCCTGGAGTTTGCCAAAAGGCACCTGAAGGACTCTCAGACCATGAGAAACAAAGATTGAACTTTTTGGCCTGAATTTCAAGCGTCATGTCTGGAGGAAACCAGGCACCGCTCATCACCTGGCCAGTACCATCCCTACAGTGAAGCATGGTGGTGGCAGCATCATGCTGTGGGGATGTTTTTCAGCGGCAGGAACTGGGAGACTAGTCAGGATCGAGGGAAAGATGAATGCAGCGATGTACAGAGACATCCTTGATAAAAACCTGCTCCAGAGCGCTCTGGACCTCAGACTGGGGTGAAGGTTCATCTTCCAACAGGACAACGACCCTAAGCACACAGCCAAGATAACAAAGGAGTGGCTCCGGGACAACTCTGTGAATGTCCTTGAGTGGCCCAGCCAGAGCCCAGACTTGATCCCGATTGAACATCTCTGGAGAGATCTGAAAATGGCTGTGCACCGACGCTCCCCATCCAACCTGATGGAACTTGAGAGGTCCTGCAAAGAAGAATGGGAGAAACTGCCCAAAAATAGATGTGCCAAGCTTGTAGCATCATACTCAAAAAGACTTGAGGCTGTAATTGGTGCCAAAGGTGCTTCAACAAAGTATTGAGCAAAGGCTGTGAACACTTATGTACATGTGATTTTTTTCGTTTTTTATTTTTAATAAATTTGCAAAGATTTCAAACAAACTTCTTTCACGTTGTCATTATGGGGTATTGTTTGTAGAATTTTGAGGAAAATAATGAATTTAATCCATTTTGGAATAAGGCTGTAACATAACAAAATGTGGAAAAATTGAAGCGCTGTGAATACTTTCCGGATGCACTGTACTCACCCTCATGTCATTCCGAACTGTATGGCTTTCTTTTTTTCTGTGGAACACAAAGGCAGGCATTTAAAGCAGAATATCTGAGTGGCTCTCGTCTATACAGTGAAATCTATACATAATGTATATTTACAATGACTTGTTTCAGATACATATATCTTCCTCTGGTCCAATCAAAACCATTTTTAGGCTATTGTTGAAGCTTTTAATCCATCTGTTGTATCAAAAATCAACCTGCACTTTTCAAAAATATGACTGATAGCATCATAGTTTCTGTTTGGGTTCAGTGTGACTCCCAACAAAAACACATTGTAAAAAAAACACAATAAAATAAATGCATATAGACAAAAAGGAGTGCCACTGTATATGCAACAATCAGAAAATCTTAGCATGTGAAAAATCATTGCAGTCATTCATATTTAGTGTTGTCAAAAGTACCGGTGCTACAGTATCAAATAAAAAAGATGTCACAATACCAGTGTTGCTGCAGTACCGGTATCCGTGCACCGACTTGATTCGGCCCACAAAAGGCTGCAATTTTTGCCTGCATGTGCTGCGTGCTTTAAATGAACGTGTGAAGCAGACTGCTCATATGCTGGAAACAGTGGCGTGCGGTGCATAAACCGGGTACCCCTTCAATCCTTAAAAAACACCGCCTACCAATGCCAAGATATTTATGGACTACATTTCATTTGTTGTTTTTTAAGTTTTATATTTATATATTTCAATGCATTTATTTAATGCACATACATTGTTAAATAAACGGGGGAACCATTTGTGTTGTACAAGATGAGAGCAGAGCACTAATCCACTGTGAACCACGCAGCACATGTAAACTATATATTTATTTAATTCAAATGCAGCATTTGCGCTTTGATCACACTGGGCCATGTAGTGAATTGTTTATCCGGACAAGTGAAGCTTCTGTCAAAAACACGTCAAAATAAAAGCTAGATGCCTGAAATTGGTAAAATGTAATATTCAGTGCAGTCATAATAATAATAATAATAATAATGATAAAGACATAATAATAATTAAAATTAAGCTGTGCTGCTGTTCTGAATAAAAGTTTGTTTTAAAAAAAAATGCAATGGTATATTGAAAACTAATTGTTGTATTTTCACTTGTTACATTTTTTTTTAATTTTACCAAATTAAATTTTGGTATTGTGACAACACTGTTCATATATAGTATACTTGTTTATTTCCGAGACCCAAACAGAAGTGACATTTATAATAGAGACATTTTATGTCAACAAGATTTATCAAGAGGTGCTATCAAAACATTTCATTTATAGATTATAAGATTATTACAAATCATGACACATGTATAAACATTTTTTAAATGTTTATTAAAAAGGTCAGACCTGACACAGTTTCTCTTCAGCGTTTGTGCATTCACAGCTAATCTTTGTGTTTGGTTTCCATGAAGCAGCATGATCGTAATCTAAAGCAGCTGTTGCTTTGTAAATACAATTAACCCTCGTAATTGTTAAATGTTGATTTTGGTTCAAAGCATGATTCGTGCTTTGCAACAGTAGCCTGAACACCCCTTCCATGATGTCTTGTTTTTTATTTGGTTCTGTTCTTTTGTTGGTGAGGAGCAGAACTCTTGACATGGAGGTGTTTGTGTGTTAGATATGTGAAGTCCTCTCCGTCCACAAGCTCAGCAGATGTGTGAGTTTACATGCAGCTTATCAGAGATTTTTTAGCATGTGTTAAGGATGGGTCAACTAGACGTCTAGATTGTTTCTGTTTGTTTTTATTCAGTGGACATGAATTTAGAGATGCAACTTCTCAGAGGTTTTAACATGCTTTAGCAGTATTTGTCGTGTTGGTTTGGTGTTGTAGGCAGAGTGTGTAGTAATGAAGTACAAATACTTAGTTACTCTACTTGCGTACGTTTCTAAGGGTGTGTTCACACTTGTAGTTTGGTTCTCTTGGTCCGGACCAAAAAAGAAAATGATACATTTAGTCCTGGTTCGCATAGCGTTCACACTGGCATTTTTAACACCAAACCTAAAGATACAAAACAAAAGGCATCAGGATAAGGTCACAACCTGATTGGACAGCTTTTATGACGTATATTTTGCGACGGAACTTGTCGAACATCCAAAACAATGCTGGCTGCTGGGTGAAATGCGCTCGTTGGATGTATATATGGTGGTATTTACCAGCTGAGAACAAATGAAGAGCTAATAAAATGTGTAAAGGAGTCAAAACAGTGCCAGGAATTCCTCCGTTGCACACACAAATGAAGATATGCTGCAAGGACGGCTGACGGCGGTTCTGACGTACCGAAATGTAATTGGCAACATAACTCCAATGATGAGAAGAACCAGGTATGCTTGAGGTCAGTATTAGGCAAATTACTTCCTGTTATTGGTCCGTTTAGACGTCTTTGGTCCATGTTGCGTTCATATATCAATCGAACCGCACCAGAGTTCGTTTGGAAGTGGACCAAGACCCACTATTCAGGTGGTTTCGGTCCGCTTGTTTGGTGCGCACCAAGGTTCGGATGGCAGCGTTCACACTTGTTCAAATAAACCGCACTAACAGAGTTCATTTTAACTGGAACCAAACCTGCCAAGTGTGAACACACCCTAAAAATAATATTTTTGAGGAGAATATTAATACTTTTACTTTTACTCCAGAGCCTTTGTTACTTTTGTGACTCAACACCACAAAAAATAACACGGCTGCTGATGTAAATTGTATGTGGCTATTAAATTAAACATTTTAGTCAAATCTTTTGAATTTGATTCTTTTGAATTGGTTCAAAAAGCGATTTTGACCTGAATCAAAATCGTAATGCATGCACTGCAAAAAATAATTTTCTTACTCCATATTTTTGTCTTCTTTTCCTGTAATATTGTTGTGAGGTTTATGCTTAAAACAAGCCAAAACTGTTTGCCAATGGGAAAATAAAGAAAATCAACTTTTCCTTTTGAATTAAGTCGAATTTAAAATCTTATTTTAAGCATAAATCTCACTAAATTTGATAAGATTTCTCTGTAAACAAGATTTGATATCAAATGTAATTTTGCCTCTCAAGGAAATGTTTCTTCTGATATTTTTACTGTAAAACAAAACAAAAGTATTAAAAGAGTAAGAAGGAGATTTTTTGCATTGTTCTCCGTCTTCACTGGGGAATCTAAAGAGAAGAGACGCAAGTTTTATACACGTTTTAATCTGTTTTTGAGTATTAGTTAATATGATGCATTTTTGGCTTAAACATTAGAACGTTGTGGAATACTGATGAAGTTATCTGTGATTAGATTTGTTCAAGTGTCTCACCTATGTTTAGAAGTTCATAAGTCAATAAAATGTGGTCACCATTTAGCCTACGTTTACCCAAGGTACCATGTGTTTTGGATCCAACAATAACATTTGCGAAACCCATTTAAACATACAAGTCACACTCACACTTTTCCCTTTTGGTAGATACAAATAGTAACAAAACAGCAGAAGCTGCTGTACTGTGGAAAAGATTTAAGCACTTGGGAAAAATGTTGCATAGTGAGGATGTCTTCAAAAATAATGACATAAATAGTTTTCATTTATCACTTAATATCATACAAAGTCCAGTAAACATAAAAAAGCTAAATCAATATTCAGTGTGACCACCTTTGCCTTTAAAACAGCCCCAATTCTCCTAGATACACCTGGACACAGTTTTTCTTGGTTGTTGGCAGATAGGATGTTCAAGCTTCTTGGAGAATTCACCACAGTTCTTCTATCTATTTCGGCTGTCTCAATTGCTTCTGTCTCTTTATATAATCTCAGACTGACATGATGTTCAGTGGGGGGCTCTGTGGGGGCCATGACATCTGTTGCAGGGCTCCCTGTTCTTCTATCTATTTCGGCTGTCTCAATTACTTCTGTATCTTTATATAATCTCAGACTGACACGATGTTCAGTGGGGGGCTCTGTGGGGGCCATGACATCTGTTGCAGGGCTCCCTGTTCTTCTATCTATTTCGGCTGTCTCAATTACTTCTGTCTCTTTATATAATCTCAGACTGACATGATGTTCAGTGGGGGGCTCTGTGGGGGCCATGACATCTGTTGCAGGGCTCCCTGTTCTTCTTTCTGTTTCGGCTGTCTCAATTGCTTCTGTCTCTTTATGTAATCTCAGACTGACACAATGTTCAGTGGGGGGCTCTGTGGGGGCCATGACATCTGTTGCAGGGCTCCCTGTTCTTCTATCTATTTCGGCTGTCTCAATTGCTTCTATCTCTTTATATAATCTCAGACTGACACGATGTTCAGTGGGGGCTCTGTGGGGGACATGACATCTGTTGCAGGGCTCCCTGTTCTTCTATTCTAATCTTTTCTATTTGCAAAAGTAATGTTTGTTAGTCTAACATTTATATTTCCTGTTGACATACTAAAGCTGAAGATAAACATAACCATCTTAAGACAAATGCTTTTGTGAAACATCTTATGTGCCTTAAACTTTTGCACAGTACTGTGTGTGTGTGTGTGTGTGTGTGTGTGTGTATGTATATATGTATATATATATATATATATATATCTATATGTATATATATATATATATGATTTTTAAATTTTCTGAAGAAGACGTGAACGCTTGACCATGCAAAACGTGGGTGTTCTGGGTGAACTAGGAAGTGTAATCGAGCTTGAAATCATGATCGTGCCTAGAGACTGCAATGGCAAGATGTACAGTGAAAGGGTGAGTAAATGATAAGAGAATGTATATGTTTGGATGAACTATTCCTTTAAATTTGAGGATTGAGTATAAAATACTGGTTGTAGGTAAGCAGGAATCAGCCGTTTAATTAGTGCTGGTTGGAGGGGTTTGCATTACGAGGCTCTCACCCGCCACTCACCCGGGGTGGGAGTCATGCCCCACTAATTATTTTCACCACACAAACAATCAGCCGCGCTGTGGGACACAGATCCAACCGTCTGTCTGTCCGCAGAGGAGGCGGCTCCTCACGACCCCCAGAGAGAGTGGACGAGAGTCTCAAGTTTTCAAGCTGGTTTTGGCTAGTCCAGGTGGTCAGACATTGTTGTTGTCATGAAATGTGTCAGGCCTTTCAGGGTTCAGTGCCTTTTTCTTGTTTATGGCTCCATCTGTCTCACTCATGAGCAAGTCCCTTGTTCTTTGATCCTGATGGATTCCCTTTGACATCGGAAAAATATTTCACCCTCGCTCTGATCATCGTGGTGTGACCGCTCGCTGGGAAATTGCACCTCTGGTTTGAAAGCCGTCCAGGTTGTAATTTTCAATTTGAAAAATTGTTCATGATTGTTGTTTAAGGGTCAACTGCTTTAGGGTGTCTTATTATCAAAATGAGGCTTCCGTCAGTAATAACTGCATGATTATATCTCACTATGTACAGTACTTCTGTATTTTAATATCTCATGTTTAAGAGCGGTGGTTCTCAACTGATGGGTCTGTTCTGATCGCAAACAGCATGGAAAAACAATGCTAAATTGTGCACAATTAGGATACCAGAAAAAATAAAATATGCTAATCAGCATTTAAAAGGAAGAAAAAAAAAAGGATGATATGGCAGGCCATGTTATGCACCTCATTTTCATCCTAACTCCATATAAAGCCTGTGAAAGCAAAACAGAATTTAGTGAAAAATAAAATAAAAATTCATAGGGTCCTAGGAGAGGTTGTGTGACGTGTCCTCATCTTCAAAAACCAAAACTACAAAACTAAACAAGGTCAATGGGGGCCTGGGTAGCTCAGTGGTAAAGACGCTGGCTACCACCCCTGGAGTTGCTAGTTCGAATCCCAGGGTGTGCTGAGTGACTCCAGCCAGGTCTCCTAACCAACCAAATTAGCCCGGTTGCTAGGGAGGGTAGAGTCACATGGGGTAACCTCCTCGTGGTCACTATAATGTGGTTCGTTCTCAGTGAGGCGCGTGGTGAGTTGAGCGTAGATGCCGCGGTGGATGGCGTGAAGCCTCCACACGCGCTAAGTCTCCATGGTAACGTGCTCAACAAGCCATGTGATAAGATGCACGGATTGACGTGGAGGCAACTGAGATTCGTCCTCCGCCACCCGGATTGAGGCGAGTCACTACGCCACCACGAGGACTTAGAGCGCATTGGGAATTGGGCATTCCAATTTGTGAATCACTGATTTAAAACATTTTGCAGCACTATTATAAATGTTTATGAACCATATTTACGTCATCTTCATGAAGACACAACAAGCCCTTGTTTATTACTCACTGTGAACTCTACAGTATGTATATGCTTGAATTTGTGTACATATGAATGCATCACAACATACAACATAATTTCCTCTACTCACGGTTGTTCAAACCTCTCAGAATGTGACATTCGAGCCACTCCAATGTATGCGCTAGCATTAGCAGGAAGCAACTGAAGCCTGAAAAATAAACTCTTCGCTCTCTGATGTCAGTTAAACACGATGGGTGAAGCATTCTCCATCTCTAGGTTTGTTTTCACTGCATACGTTGGCGGGCGGCAGTCTAGAGAATTGTTGTTGTTAGTCGTGCAAGATAAACCGTGCTTGAGTAGGTCAGGTCAGACCCCATAAAGCTCGGGATACTTGAAGTACTTGATTTAAAGTAACCTCCACACAATGTTTTGGACGTTGGTGACCTCTGTGGGTTTGTTTTATGTCCGTGTGTTTGTGGGGAGATTAGAATTTTGGCGCTGTTCCAGTTTTGTTTCCTGACGCTATATGACGAAGTGATCGTGGTATAGCTGCCTGTCAATCAGAATAACTCTGGCCTTGTTTGCCCCACGGTGCGCTGAAAGACTCTGAATGAAGGGATTTGGCAGTAATCCTCTCCTGATCGTAATAGAATCAACATGTCTGCAGTGTGAGCTCTGGTTTCAAACACACCTGAGAAGCCGCACACCTGAGCGAGCACAAAAGCCTGTATCAGAGGACAAAAACAATTACAATGACTTACATGATCCTACACGATACACGATAGTGCGCTAATCGCCTTTCGTTGGTGAAGTGTGTCATATTGGGTTTCAGATCGTACACATTAAGGGCTCAACAGGACAGATTTTTTCTGCTAGCCTCGTCAGACCAGTGGTTCAGATTATAACTACTTAAAGCAGCATATTTTTTTATATATATATAATATAAAATATTTAATTATTACATATTTCGTATTAATATTAACATTTTATATAAAAGTTAACATTCAAAGGAATAGCCTCAGTCACCATTCACTTTCAATGTATGGAAAAAAAAAATCATGAAATGAAGGTGAATGGTGCCTGAGGTTAACATTCTCACTAACATTTCCTTCTGTTTAGAATTTTTGCCAAGTAATTTTGGTTTGGAACGACATGAGGGTGAATAAATGATCACAAAATTATCATTTTGGGGTTAACTATTCCTTCAAATGTTTATTTAAAAACAAGCTTTAATATAAACTTTTTATATTAATAATTGATTAATATTGATGGTTAATAATATATAAATAAAATGTCAATATTAAGTAGGAGATAATGTACAGTCAGCCGATTATCACAAAATAAACCCAGACAGTCTGAAGGGGTTTATTTTGCGATAACAACCGGCTGACTGTACATTATCCCGCTTACACAGCTACTAACCAAATAAATAAATACATGTACATTTTATATTGATTTGCATTGAAATGTATATGAGAAGAAATAAATTGATGAACAGTTAAAATCCACCTCCGATTTGTGTTGAGTTCTGTTAATGTTTATTTTGTAATTAATGACCTCTTGAGTGCTTGTTATGCATCTTATTACAAGACTACTTGCAAATAAATAAATAAATGGACATGAAACATTGATTTAAGTTAAAATTATTTTATTAGCTTACGTGTAGAGATTGCACAGTGATCTGAGAAGTAGTAAAGATGGCTCCGATACCAGGATGAGGTGTCTGATAAGTGAATATGCGGTTGTTACTGAGAAATATCAGACCACTAGATGGCACCATTGATCAATCAGTCGAGTATTCCAGAGAGCCGTGTAACAATACTGAATATTAGGGTTGGGAATCGATAGCATTTTTTAACTTATTAATAACACAGTTTTCCGTGATTAATCACGATTAAATTCTGGTACGTGATACATTGCAAAAACATTAAAAATTATAAACATAAATATATTTATTTTATACTTTGTCTCAAAGAACTTTCAAGAAATTGGTTAGTCTTCATTTATTTTAATGAATATGTACATGTTTATATATATATATATATATATATATATATATATATATATATATACACACATAAATATATATATTTGTGTGTGTGTGTATGTGTGTGTATATATATATATATATATATATATATATATATATACACACACACACACACACACACACACACACACACATAAATATATATATATATATATATATATATATATATATATATATATATATATAAAATGTATTTATTTTTTATTTTATTTTTTATTTTATTAGACTATATTTAGTTCATTAGACACATTTTTACAGGAATAAATCTTTGGTACAAATATATGTATACATGCCATAAAATCAGTGGACATGCTGTAATTAAAAGTTGGGCAAAATCTTCCGCTGTTTTCCAGTGGACTTTATCAATTATAGGGTCAAATGGGCAGATTCAATTCATATCAAACTTTATTGGCAAGAGAAACTTAAGTGTACATTGCCAATGCATTATTAGAGACTAGCTGAAGTCCTTCAGTACACACTGGGTCTCACTCAGGCGGTTTCGCTTTTGTTGCTTGTTCAGGTGAAAGTGAGTGTGCGTTTTTAGGTGATGCAAAGAGAAACAGCAGCTTGCCCTTATCTCTCCCACACCTGGTTCTCTGCTTGCGGGTGAAGTCTCCATTCTCCATACAGTAAATCCACTCCCGAGTTTATTATGCCTGGGATATACTTTGAGTGTAATGAATAACAATGCACTACTCCGCACAATCAATTTCTGTACCTCCCAGGATATTTATACATTTATGCCAATTTTAGCCACAGGAAGTTAGGAAAAACATTAGTGAAGTTTCTGAAAATAATAATAATAATCAAAAAACAGATTTTATTTTTTTTAGCATATTGAAACTATTATTTGCAGAAATAAATGCCTTAAATTTCCCAGCCTTACTAAATATATTTATATTTAACGAGATTGGTTTTTTTAAAGGTTGAAGTTCTTTTTTACTTGACACGACTAAAAAACGCAGCGTGGCACAACGGTCAAAAATGTCCGTCTAACGCATTTTTACATAAAAAACAATTAGAAAACTGCACGGATGGACACAAGGCTCTTAGGGGAAGGTCTTTTGTTTTACTTAAGATTTGAGCTGGTTAAATATTTTGATTATTTATTTATATATATATATATATATATGCATGCACTATAGGGCTGGATATTGATACAGATTTCCCGATTCAATTAGATTCGATTCACAAGCTTTCGATTCTAATTTAAATTTGATTCACTATCGATTCATATGGGTTTATTTCAGTAATAATCTGTCCCTTTGTTTACATATAAAAGAAATTATCTCCCAGCTAATAATGTTATTATACAGGGGACCTTTCAACTAGGTTCATTAGGAAAATATAGATCTTACTAATTATATTTTATTACTTTTTCATCATTTTGGTCACATTTTGGATTTTTAAAAATGACAAATAAATGTATTCAATCAGTAAGTTATTATATTTCATACATTTTTTTTGTTACATATTTATTGTTAAATTGCATAATTTGTACTGTTTACAAGTATTTTCATTGATTTGTTGAACGTGTTAAAACCGGTATTGTCTCTTTAAGAAAAACAGTATTTCTGTAAACAGTGCCTTTAAATGAGCGCATGTTAACAAGAGAGGACTCGAATGGCTTTACCTCATCTGTGCGATGCATGATTAGAATTAAATGTGTTTTTGTAGTTGTTTTTGATCAACAACTGACTGTAAAGAACAGAAAGCGTATTAAAAGAGACATTATTCAATGACAAATGGGTTGTGTGGATCTCGTCTTTGGACACACATTACACGGAGCAACTTTTACTCTCAACACGCTATGAAAGGATCTTGTTGCTGAACACTTCACGACTAAACTACACAATTACCGGTGAGAGAAATGTAAACATTCACTTTAGTCACATAGCAGGAAATTTTGTTGCAAATGCGAGTGATTTCCTCTCATTGTAGTAGAGGGTTTCGCTTTGAGTGAAAGATCGATCTTGGGATTTAAGTGTCGATATCGAGATCGTTCAAATGAAGATCATGATGCATCGGAAGAACTATATTTTTACCCACACTATATATATATATATATATATATATATATATATATATATATATATATATATATATATATGCACTTTTGTTGACAGCCAGGATTGTTCTTTGCAATAAAAAAACTAAATAAGGCAGTGCTGGTTTTTATGTATTTGTTGCACCCTCTAGTGGATGTAGGTGACAACGTCAATTAAAAAATCTGGTTATCTCTGATGTCTTTTACATTTTTCCCTTAACTAGCAGAGCCAGCAGCCATATCACCCTGTAGCTCGAGACTGGTTGCCCACTGAAGCTAAGTGAGGTTGAGCCTAGTCAAAACTAAGGTTGCTGCTGGAAGAGGTATTAGGGAGGCCAGCAGGGGGTGCTCACCCTGCGGTCTGTGTGGGTCCCAATGCTCCAGTATTGTGATGGGGACACTATACTGTAAAAATGCACCGTCCTTCAAATGAGACATTAAACTGAGGTCCTGAATCTCTGTGGTCATTAAAAATCCCAGGACACATCTCGAAAAGAGTAGGGATGTAACTCCGGCGTCCTGGCCAAATTCCCCCATTGGCCCTTCTCAGTCATGGCCTCCTAATAATCTCCATCCACTAACTGGCTCTGTAACTCTACTCTCCTCTCCACCAATAGCTGGAGTATGGTGAGCGTCCTGGCGCACTATGGCTGCCGTTGCATCATCCAGGTGGATGCTGCACACTGGTGGTGGTTGAGGAGAGTCCCCTGTTCACTGTGTAAAGAGCTTTGAGTGCAATGTCAGAAAAGCACTGTATAACTGTAACACTCATTAACTGAAATGTCTTTCTCTCAGCCCTGCTGTCAGCTCTAACACAATTTGTGTTATCGCGCCATTCTGCTGTTGAGCCAACATCGCACGTAATTGTGGATGACATTCGTAGGTAAAGAAAATGTAAATGGTGTACGATTGTGCATATGTGCAGTATTAACGATGTTGTAAGGGTAGATGCACGACACTGAAGCCGTTCTGGAATTTCGTTCTTGTCCTGCGCCAGTCAGACCGTGCCATGTGGAAGCCATTGGCCATGTCTTCACATTGGCACTCAAAGGCACCGACGCAGCAGTCACAGTCCTTATAGGGCCGTCAGGATGTGGGCAAGCAGAGCTGTTAATCCTCCTGTCAAGTGGTAAAGTGAGCTGCAGAATAACACACAATAACTGTGTTTATGTGATGGCTCATGTGTTTGTGTAGGGTGCTGGCACGTCAGAGAGAGAGACTGAGTCAAGTGATTCAGAACGGCATGCAGAGACGAACCCACACACAGACGGTCTGTTTCCCTGACACATTCCTTAGACTTTGTTCTAAGCACAATGCAACATATTTCACGGCTTGTCTGACAGATACTGTATGTTCCATGTCTGTTACAGACGGAAAACTATTGGAAACACCGTAATAACGTCACATCTCACTGTTTTTTTCCTTCAGTATATCGCGCAGGAGAACCATGTTTTTTAGATGCCGTGTCAAGTTAAAAAGAACTTCAACTGTTCATCTGTTCTGTCTCGAGACACATGCATTCTGCTCTATTTGTGGCACTGCGTCAAGCTTGTTTTAGTGCAAGAATGAGTTCAGTGTGAACGGGTTCCTTGGAGTGTAATACGCTGATCAAAATCTCTCGCATTCATTGTAATGTGTTTACCCTGATAGTTTGTTGACATACTATTTGAATGCAGTTGTAGCGTCTTGAAAGTTGGTGTCATTGCAGTTTGAGTTAGGTTAACCCCAACCCTAACCATAACTAACCCTAACCCATCACATATCCTTTGTCTGGTGCTTTGTTCAAAACTTCCTGTGTGGAGCATCAAGGAAGAGCCCGGCTCACTCAGGTGGGCCATCGAATGAAGTGGCATTTAGTATGCAGGATATACAGTATGAGGGTGTTCAGCTAAGGGCTCTTTTAGGTTCTAGGGTTTGATTTTTTATGAAAAGTTACAGTTTTCTAACTTTTTCTTTTTGTTATATGAAGGTCATATTAAAACTGAATTGGAAACTTTTCACCAGGCCTTCACCATTTACTTTAGGTACTTTGCAAATGCCTTTTATGTATAGATTCGACTGTTTTAGCCTTGTCCCAGACAATTCGTCCCAGAAAATATATTTTTTTTTACCTTGTTTAAAACTATGATTATCTAAACAAAGAGTGTAACAAATGCAAACCATTTCAGTTATATTATGTAAAAAAAGATTTGTCAATTTTTCAAAAATGGCAGCTGTCCCACATTTGTGCCGTTATTTTTAGCACACCAAATAGTTTTCCTCCTAAGAATGTTTTTTTTTTTTTTTTTTTTTTAAAGTTGTACTTGTAAACCAAGTGGATAAAAGTGTGAGTGAAGGGCATGCTTGAGATAAAATATGAGACAAAACAAAGACAAATCAAGGGAAATATCACTTTATTGGGCTTCATTTCTAATCAAGCTGTAATTTTGCCAAATTATGCAGAAAGTGTGAAAATATCATTTATTGTGTGTATTTAGGACACATAAAATGTTAGCTATCAAATTAGCAAGACAAAGGAGTCGGTCATTTTATTTGGTCACTTGAATGACATAAATCTGGACAAACTAAATCAGCTAGTGAGAATGTGAAAAATGTTTTAACGAGACGTTTGTTTCTAGAGATCCACAGTGCAAAAAGTGGCCAAAGTTGAGGAAACACCCATGAACAGAATTCGACTTTTAGAATGAGTTTGTTAAATGCAATCGTCGTGTGATGTCTGATAATGCGGGTTGATTTGCGATCAAAGCGCTGTAGTGACAGACACGAGCTGCTGCGGTAATTTTCGAGAGATGTGAGGCTTTGAGATATGGCAGAGGAGAAAATCGATGGAGACAGACTTGTGTGGCGGGCTGACAGTTTGATCGCATTCTCGCTTTGTTCTATGAAATCACAGTTGCTGCAGACGCGGCCAAACTCTGAACAGCTGTGCAGTTCTTCTGCGATCTCCACTTGCACGCCACACACACGCACACACACTCATAAAGCTTTGCATGTGCATGTTTTATTCGGGGATGGGACGTCTGCATTGAATCTATTGCATTCCATTCATTATCTTTGTGGACCTTTTTTGTTTTCTACTGTTCTGAAAGAATGCATAACAAAAACTGGATGCCGTGTGTGTTTGTGGAAACTCTCAATGCATTAAACATATATTCCATTGTTTCATGCGTCCTAACGCTGGCTGTCAAAACCTTAAAGAGCACTTATTATGGTTTTTAAACATGCCTAATTTTGTTTTAAAGTCTCACAATAGATTTACATGCATCCAAGGTCAAAAAACACTTTTAATTTGCTCATAATTTAAATTGCAGCATTACTTTATTTTCCCTAGTGTCAAAAACGACTCGTTCAGTGATCCGTTCTAAAGGATTCATTCTAAACTCCTCCTTTCAGAGAGCCTACTCTGCTCTGATTGGTCAGATGTCTTCCGTGTAATGTGCCCATCAAAGATGAGATCCCGCAACTTTCATCGAATAATGTGTCTTTTAATATCCTCACTGTTCTCACTGTAAAAACAAATATTCATTTTAATCACACATAGCAGATGCGATAAAGAAATGCAGAGACTTCTCTCTCGTTAATGAATGAACCAGAACACCTGTCTTAAAGTGACAGTACCATTTTAGCACTCATATCATGATTATATATACAATTTCATGATTATAATATTAATTGATAGAATGTGGAATTTTGTATCTTTAACATTTTTAAATGTGATTATAATAATGATGACAAACAAACAATTTAAAAGATTTTAAACACTTTCAGATATTTTTTCAAGACAGGTTCTATTGCTTGTTCTGCACCTGAGTTTTAGGTCAGAATCCCTGATCAGCTCAGTGTTTGAGATGTAGTTGTAGTTGTAATGGTGTAGTTTTATGGTGCTGTCTTGCTCTCATGTGTTCTATATTAGTTCCAGCACACTTGTTACACCAAACCCTGCAGTAGATATGCGACTGTCCGTACGCCACCCATCCAAGATAATGCACAACATGTTGGATTTAACATGTACACATGACATGGCATTCCTAAATCCACACTTTAACTGGATCAGATGCAAGTTTCACTAGAACGACACGTTTTTGTAGTTGCAGAAATGCAATGAGTTTCAGGCTTTGTCAGCAACTCTTTATGATCACTGTTAAAACTGGAGTGATTTATAGAGCAAACGTCACTCTAAATTTAAATATGTGTTGTATAACGATGTGCTGTCATTATCGTTATAATATCCAGATTTTTGTTCAAGAAGGCTGAAGCTATTAAAGAGAGTCAAACAAGATCTCATTGAAAAGTGAGTGATGTCATCAGTGGTTTGATTGTCAGTAATCGACCCTCGCAGGGCCCCCGTTCCCTCCTGTCAGTCTAATCCCACTTGATTGCATAATTGTGGGCCAACATGCTGCTGCGGTTAAAACACGCCTTTTGATTTTTCTCAGGATACGACAGCTTTTGCACCAGCACATGTTGAGCTGTGCTGGATCCGCGAGGACTACCACGTGCTCTGACATGGTCACCGCTGCTAAAAGAGAGACGTTTAAAGTGTTGTGGGATATTGCTCGTTTGGTTTAAGTGAAATAGGGCATCAGATAAAGAGCGTTCACTCTGCTCAATCTGTCTGTTTTTGTCGTCTTTCAATCCCGCGATTAGTGTCACTGGTAGAGTTTGTGTTTGCATATCTCTCGGTAATGAATGAAAACAACTTTTTCAAGATCGTATCCATCTGAAGTTCATTGTGTGTGTGTGTGTGTGTGTGTTTCTTGCATGCATCTGACTCTAATGATGACCATGTGATGTGGAACCTGCTGTGAATGGAGGACGCTGTTACGGATCAGGTGCTGCTAATTTAACCAGCCTGCACTCGGGGAAACGGGTCACAAGGGTCACAGGGTACAGATTGGGTGTGTGTGTGAAAGGTTCAGTGTGTCTTGCTAGTATTTGGAGTATTTTTAATTATGCCAATAATGCCAATTTCTCTCTTTTCGATTCCACAGCAAAACTGAAGTTAATGGTAATATAAATATTAACAAATTGCATTAAAACAGTGGGACTAAAAATCAGCCCAGCAGAAGGCAATGATGACACCAAAATAGAAATATTAATAATTCTGATGGGCTGAAAAATACATAATTATGTTAGATACATATGCTTGTACACTATCACTGATTTCATGCATTTTTAAGTATTTTAAATTAACGTTGTAGGTTTTTAAAAATACATGTTTCTAAACTATTCTTTTCCAGAATATGTGTATGCCTGTCCAGTAAAATAATGTTACTGGATAGTATAAGTGTACTAGTGATATCAGACATTATATTTGCCATTATCAGGAGGACTTTCAAGTATCAGGACCGTTAGCATTATTATACATTATATTAAGCATTAAATACCATTTAATATAGTACAAACATTTGTAAACGTGGTGCAGATTCACTCTCGCGCTGAAAAGTCTCATTGGTGCTCATTGCATATTACATGCGCTCGCATGAGGAGAAGTCATCTAAAACACTTTAAAAACCAGCACACCTTGACCTCTGAGAGATCAGTGTGACATCCATGAAAGATGCACAAAAGAGTACATTGAAACTGAAGTTGAGGTATGATGTTGCACGAGTACTAACCGCAAAGCACAGTTTAATCCAAATGATTGCGCTCCCTTTCTCCATCGTGATCGGTTTGATTGACGTGGATGTGCGTGCTCACTTGCTCAGTGAAGTTTAACGGAGACTTGCATGTGATAAAAACAAACAGTTTTGAGAAATACCTGGAAATACGTGAATTCATAACATAACTCAATGTACCTGACGCAGCAACTGTTCCACATTAAACTGACTGCTTATTATGATCTTCTTTGAAGAGTTTATAAAGTGCTCTCGTGCGCTGGACATCTTGGGTCGTGTTTTTTCCACTTCAACTTGTCTATGTTGTTTTTCAAATGGAATCTCAGTTGCCTCCGCGTCTGAGACCATCAACCCGCGCATCTTATCACGTGGCTTGTTGAGCGCGTTGCCACGGAGACGTAGCGCGTGTGGAGGCTTCACGGCATCCACCGCGTCAACCACGCACAACTCACCACGCGCCCCACCGAGAGCGAGAACCACAGGAGGTTACCCCATGTGACTCTACCCTCCCTAGCAACCGGGCCAATTTGGTTGCTTAGGAGACCTGGCTGGAGTCACTCAGCACACCCTGGATTCGAACTAGTGAACTAGCGAACTCCAGGGGTGACTACCCGGGTCCCCTACTAATGCATTTGTTAATATTAGTTAATGCACTTTGATCTAACAATGAACAGTTGTATTTTTATTAACTAACATCAACAAAGATTAATAAATGCTGTTAAAAATGCTGTATATTGTTCATTGTTTGTTCATGATACCTTTATGCATTTAATAACGAATTGAACCTTATTGTAAAGTGTTACCGAAAGACATAAAGCTGCAGTTGTGGAAGGTTTTCTCGACCTGTCGCTGGTATCGTAGCTGCTCTTGTGTTTTGTAATTGGTTTCCAAAACAAGTGCTGTGTAGTGCAGCCGCGTCAGTACGGAGAGTAATATGAGGGCTGGAATCAATTTTAGACATTAATACTGTAGAGGCAGTAAGAAATAGAGTGACACAAACACTTTCTTAGGGATGTTAAAGATGTTTCTTACATGCACAACATCTGTCATGTTTTCACTCATCTGTGCACGCAAATATTCAGCTTTACAGTAAGTGAACGGAGTGAGATTTCAGAGATGGATTGCACTTCCAGCGATCATTGACTGGAAGAGTGTGCGTGAGATGGGAGGTTATGAAGATGCATTAGCAGAAGACAAAACACGGACGGAGAGTATCGATCAGATCGCTCGGTTTCAGCTGCTAACATGACAAAGTGCAAATGACACAGATGTTATTTATCCAGAGATCGTATTGATCATGTTTCTAGTGGCAGACAGATGTTCTCATAGTCAAGAGCACTTTCAATGATCAAGCATTTTAATCTTACCCTAATCCAACATGGTTTTTGTTTGTTTGTTTGCTTTTTTCCCTCTCTCTCTCAGAAAGAACTTATGGATGTCTTTAGTACGGAGCTGCTTAAAAGACAAGGAGGAAATTTATTTTCTGTAATATAGTTTTGCATTCCCTTACAATACCTTCCATCTCTTATGTTATCCATGCACTGAAAAAAAATATAAGCTTACAAATATGATTTGTATTTTGAGCTGTCTGGTCGGATTTGGCGCGGAATAGGTTTTATGTCGTTGTTTGTCCTTACGTCATTACCGGGTGTCACATGTTCCAGCTGGAGAAACTGTGCTGTTCAGTCAGTCACTGTCTGGATGGATGTTTATGTGTTAACTGTTTGGTGAAGTTCTTAACTTGCTATAATGCTTGGATATGTTTTCTGGAAGGGTTGTTGAAGCTTATATTGCTTGTCATGCTCGTATGTATCAAACAATACTCATTAGTTAACCGATCATGATGTATCTACATTGTCCTGTGAAGTTACTGTAACATGTTTACTAATATTCATGACTTCTGAGTTTTTTATAAAATTGCTGTAGTTTCCAGGTTCCCTAAAGGCGGGTGCACACTGTAAGATTTAGGCCATGATTCTGCCGTCTGAGACAAATTTCGGGAATCCTAAAGGATTTCTCTCATCGCAGGGCAAAATCGGCAATCTTACAGCCTTTGCAATGATCTTCAGTTATCAGTTCCCAGTTATCACTCTACTCAAGCACTTTCAATGTTTTTTCTTCTTTTCATTTTATATAAAAAGTTTTAATAAATAAATAAGCAGAAAATACTTGGAGAAAAGTGCAATATGAAAGCATTATTTATAGCTTAGGCTACAAAATGAAAATAAATAAATTATTGCATTTTCTCATTTTTTTCTTTACATTTATCATGCGTTTTCTTTACAACGTTATTTTCTTGTTTAATAAAGTATATTTCATGCCCACCCAAGTTTTATGTTTTTAGTTTACCATGTTGTTGTGTGCAGTAGGGCTGCAACAAATGATTATTTTGATAATCGACTAATCTAACGATTATTCTGATAATCGATTAATCTAACGATTATTCGAACGATTATTCAACTATTCGGGCGATTATTGTAACGATTAATCATTAGCTCTTAACCGATTACTCAGCTTGTGCCCCGACTTAAAAGGTTGTATTAAATGTGCTTACTAACAATAAAGAGGACAAAATCATCTTTTAAAATACCTCTAAATGACATACACTGAATTAAAGCAGAAAAATACTTTGTTTCATTCAGTTAAGAAATTCACTGCAAAAAATCCTATTGTTATCAAGTGTTTTTGTCTCGTTTTCCATTTAAAATTGTCTAAAAATCCTTAAAACAAGATACATTTACTTGAGAAGCAGCATATAAGATATTTAGACTTGCTTTAAGAGAATCTATCTTGAATATATGTATTTTTTATATGTGTATTTTTTTCACTTGGATATACTTTTGCGAAAAATATACTCATTCGAAAGATATACTCTGAAAGCAAGTCTAAATATCTTATATGTTGCTTCTCAGGTGAATGCATCTCATATTAAGGATTTTTAGATAATTTAAAATATTTAAATATTCAGCATTATCTGATAACAATTTGTTCTTCTGCTGTATAGCTCCTAAAGTAAATGTACCTTGTTTTAAATACGTTTTATATATTATTTTAAACAGGAACAAATCTCCTCCTATTCTTATCTTACTCAAAAATGCATAGAATAACACTAAATTTCAACATTTGTTTACCCCCTCCAGTCCCCTGAAAAAGCATGCTGGGAAATGGAAATCCCCTGCCCAGTTTCATCAATGCTACAAAAAGTATTAATGTAGTCCTAACTCAAATTGATTAAGTAAACTTCAATTTTACAAATTTAATTAGATATAACATAATGAAATCAAGTTAAGACAAAAAGCTTCCATGGTTTTTGCTGTTTGCATGGTGATGTTGACTTCTTGTTTTGTGAAGTCTGAAGTTGATTTTTTACTCAAAATTACCTATTCACCAAGTGTTCAGGGCTGCATGCACAACTCTGTATTTTGTTTCTATTGCCAGTAATGCAAGGTAATGTTGTCTAACAGACTACATATCATGCATAAAGCTTCCCTGTGGAAGGTGTCCGTGTGTCATGTGGTACATTTAAGTATGTTAAAAAAGAATTAAAGAATTAAAGTTTTTAAAAGTAAGGCTTAATTCAGTGCTACACTGTTTGAGTAAAGTGTACAAACAAAAAGTGAGTAACATTTACTTGAAACAGAGTATTGCAAATATTGTTCCTCCTTTGACCAAGTTGATATAGGTATCATTCAGTGAGGAGCATTGCTGTCCGGCTGGAAGATTATGGCAGGTAATTTTGGTGAACTCTATCCTGAGCCCATGTTTCAGACAGTGGCTCATGAAGAATCCCATGTCTTTGAGTTTGCATCAATTCATCCTCAGTGAAGTCTGTCTTAGTAGACTGAAGTGTAGTCTGGCTGGCACATGCTGCAGTTGGTCATCATCACTCAGCTACACAGTGGGAGTCGGACTTCAGGCAGGGCCGGAGATGGATCTGATAGGCTTTGGTATCCTCAGGACATAATCCCGAGGTTTAGACAGGGAAATAAATGTAATAAAATTAGCATAGATGCCATTCACTTTAAAGCAGGGTTAAAGAATAAGAGAAGTGTATTTGGTTCCGGCAGACCTAACTATAGCAGCATAACTATGAATTGAGGGGTATATGCCTGGCTGAATAGATAAGTCTTGACTTAAACTGAGAGAGTGTGTCTGAGTTCCGAACACTGCTAGGAAGACTATTCCATAAAATTATCTCTCTCCTTTTGTAGATTTTAATATTCTCTGTTTTGTTAACCGGCTGGAGTTTTGTGATCATAGTGATAGTGATGGATTATAGCATGATAGAAGGTCACTTAAGAGCTAAACCATTCAAAGCTTTGTAAGTGATTAACAGAATTTTAAAATGAATACGAAATGTAACAGTTAGCCAATGTAATGCCGATAAAATGGGGCTGATATGATAATATTTCTTGGTTCTAATTAGCACTCCAGCTGCTGCATTTTGAACCAGCTGAAGTTTATTTATTAAACTTGCAGGACATCCACCTAGTAATGCATCACAATAATCTAGTATTGAGGTCATGAATGCATAAATTAGTTTTTCAGCAGAAACAGATAGCATGTTTCGCAACGTAGCAATATTTCTGAGGTGGAAGAATGCAGTTCTACAAATATTGGAAGTTTGTTTTTCAAAGTTTAGATTGCTATTAAATATAACACCTTCATTTTTTTGCTGTAGAAATTAACGTTACAGTACATCGATCAAGATTCAGATTATATTTTAGCATCTTATTTTTTTAGGATTTTGTTCCAATAATTAGTACTTCTGTTTTATTGGAATTGAGTAGAAGGAAATATCTAGCCATCCATTTTTTTATATAATTTATACACTCTGTTAATTTTTAGAAAATTGTGAAATTTTGTCGGTTTTCGAAGAAATATAAAGTTGGGTATCATCAGCATAACAGTGAAAACTAATTCCATGGTTCCTGATAATGTCTCCCAGGTGGAGCATATATAGGGAGAAAAGCAGAGGCCCTAGAACTGATCCCTGTGGCACTCAGTACTTTAATTTGATCCGACAGTTCCTCATTTACACAGACAAAATGTTAGTGGTCAGAGAAATAGGACCTAAACCAAGCCAATGCCTGTCCACAAATGCCGTCATAATTCTCAAACCTATTCAAGAGAATGTCATGATCTATGGTGTTGAAGGCAGCACTAAGATCTAAAAGCACTAGAAGAGAAATGCAGCCGCGATCAGATGATATGAGCAAGAAATTTGTAACTCTGATAAGTGCAGTCTCTGTACTATGATGGGCCTATATCCTGACTGAAATTCTGCATATATACCATTTATCTGTAAAAATGAACATAGTTGGAAGGACACTAACTTTTCTAGTATTTTCGAAATAAATGGGAGATTTGAAATCGGTCTATATTTATCCAATTCTCCTGGATCAAGCTGTGATTTCTTGATAAGTGGTTTTATAACTGCTAGTTTAAAGTTTCTTGGGACATGCCCTAAGGATAATGAGGAGTTAATAATATTAAGAAGAGGTTCTGAGATTACAGGAAACACCTCTTTTAGGAGTTTAGTTGATATTGGGCCTAACATGCATGTTGATTTTGATGTTTTGATCATTTTTGTTAGCCCTTCCTCTTCCCAATAACTGCGAAGGATTGAAGTTGCTCATAGGGAATAATTTTAGTCTTTTGGGGTGCTGTGGCAGATGGATGCATAATTCCAATTTTGTTTCTGATGATTTTGATTTTATGAGTAAAGAAATTCATAAAGTCATTACTACTGTGCTGCGATGGAATATTTGGTTCAATCGAAGTTTTATTCCTAACCAATTTAGCCATAGTACTGAATAAACACCTAAGACTGTTGTGGTTATTTTCTATGAGTTTGCTCAAATATGCAGACCTGGCAGTTTTTAGAGCCTGTCTGTAGTTAGAGACACTATCCTTCCATGCTCTGCAAAATACCTCTAATTTTGTATTATTCCACTTACGCTCCATTTTCCGAGCTGCTCTCTTGAGGGCATGAGTGTGATCATTGTACCATGGTGTGGGATTTTTCTCTTTAACTTTCTTTAATCGAAAGGGGGCGACACTATCTAGAGTGCTTGAGAAGACTGTATCCATATTTTCTGTGACAACATCAAGTTCTATTGAACTTTTTGCCATACTAAGTATTTGAGACAAATCTGGAAGATTATTAGTGAAGCTATCTTTAGTAGTTGAAAGAATAGTTCTACCTGAATGATAACGTTGTGCAGATTGAGTAACTTTTGCTAAGCGCAGCATACAATAGATGAGGTAATGATCTGAGATATCATCACTCTGCGGCAGAATTTCTATATTATCAACATCAATACCATATGACAAAATTAGATCTAGTGTATGATTTTGGAGATGGGTTGGACCTGTCACATTTTGTCTAACCCCAGCAGAGTTGAGAATATGCAGCACGTTATCTATGCAGATGTTGAAGTCACCAACTATCCACAGCAACTATTAGATCTGACAGAAAATCAGCAAATTCTCTAAGGAATTCAGAATATAGCCCTGGTGATCTATATTTTGTTGCAAGAACAAAAGATGACAAAGATTATTTATTTATATCTGACGATGTTACATTAAGCATTATCAGTTCAAAAGAATTAAACTTATATCCTGACTTTGAGTAACACTAAAAATATCACTGTAAATTGTAGTAACACCTCCTCCTTGACCTTTCAGACTAGGCTTATGTTTATAACAATAACCTGAGGGAGTAGACTCATTTAAACTAATATATTCATCAGGGGCCTGGGTAGCTCAGCAAGTAAACACGCTGACTACCATACCTGGAGTTGCAAGTTCAAATCCAGGGCATGCTGAGTGACTCCAGTCAGGCTTCCTAAGCAACCAATTGGCCTGGTTGCTAGGGTGGGTAGAGTCATGTTGGGTTAACCTCCTCATGGTCACTATAATGTGGTTCTTGCTCTCGGTGGGGCGCGTGGTGAGTTGTGCGTATATGCCGCACATACTACGTCTCCGCGGTAACGTGCTCAACAAGCCACGTGATAAGATGCATGAATTGATTGTCTCGGACGCGGAGGCAACTGAGAGTCGTTCTCCGCCACCCGGATTGAGGCGAGTCACTACACCACCACGAGGACCTAGAGCGCGTTGGGAACTGGGCATGACAAATTGGGGAGAAAAATAAAAATAAAATAATAATAATATATTAATCTGTTTTAATCCAGGTTTCAGTCAAACAGAGTGAATCCAAAATAGGATCTGTAATAATTTACAATTAGTGATTTGGATGAAAGAGATCTAATGTTTAGTAGCCCTACATTTATATGATGTTAATCTTCAGTTTTTTTTGTTATTTTCAAGTTTGACTGCAATAAATTCTTTTCTAAATTACTTAATGAGGGTTTTGTGTTTGGTAGTTCAGCAAACTGACACAGTCTCTATATGATATCTAGGTGATACCGCCTCTATGTGTTGTAGTTTATGTGACCTGTGTGATGTCTCAAGTCAGCTAACAGATGTTCGTATCAGCCAGTTTGTCTGCTTCCTTACCTGGGCCTCAGTTAGTCAAATACTATCACTATTAAGACTATGAGCCAAATTACTAGAGGGGAGAGCTGCACCTTCCCTGGAAGGATGGAGTCTCCGCCCCTCTTTAGCAGGTCACCTGCTACCCCAAAAACTCTTACAATTGTCTATAAATCCTATGCTTTTCTCCGGACACCACTCAGACATCCAGTCATTCAGTGACACTAATCTACTATAAACCTTGTTACCACGATGAGCAGGGAGGGGGCCAGAGCATATTACAGTGTCAGACATTGTTTTTGCAAGTTTACACACCTCTTTACACCTCTTTACATCGGTAGTGCTGACATGAATAACAATCTTAGAAAATCTACATATAGTATTAACCAGCACTTGTAAATGGGATCTGATGTCAGATGCTCTGTGACCCGAAATGCATTTAACAATGGTGGCTTTCTCCTATAACAAGGGCACTTTCAACATGATTCTCAGTGGGTGCATCACTGAATGGTGAGAATCGACTGGAAGTCCTAACAGGAACGGGAGAGTGGTGTGGCTTTGCCCTACGATTATGCTGCCAAGACGTCACCCAAACGCCCTGCTGTGGGGGCTCTACAGCTGGAACCAAAGTGTGTGTGTTGCTCGCTGTACTACCCACATCTGAAACAGGATCTACCAGTTTCTCTTTCTCACTGACCTCCACTAGCGTTCAAATGCGTGTCTCTAACTCATTTATCTTCTCTGTCGGCTTGACTGATTCTTTAAATGTATCACTTGTAAATCCCTCACTGCTTACGGAAGAAGCTATAGTAAACGTAAATGTGGTGCAAGTAACGATAACGTGAGGTGATGCCATGACTTACCGCAATTGTTTGTTGTTGTTGTGGTGGTGGTTTTTGATCAACGGGGGTTTGAGATCGATGTGAATCCCTCACGTAATTGTTGTTGTTGTGGTGGTGGTTCCTGATCACTAGTGGTTTGAGATGGATGTGAAGATCCGTGTAAAAATGCATTCGGCTTCTTAGAATTAAAATGCATTGCAAAAGTTGCACAATTGTTCACAATATCCTCAAGTGTGCCACTTGGGGTGTGCCACTTGGAACATGCCCCTCTGTCTTATACATTTAAAAAATCTTTTAGATTTTTTCTTTTTGTTCTGTTTGAAGATTATTTGTTTGTTGGGCTTCTTTACCCTTTTATAAATGTTAGGTCTTTTTATTTACTTATTTTTTAGATTTATTTATTTATTGACATGAAACTAGCCTTTGGTGCTGATATGGCATCAGAAAATATTTATAAAAAATGTAATACATAAATCATTATATGGAACAGCCATTCATGTTGAAGAAAGATAAAAATGCTTGATGCTTAAAAAATTGGGGATGGATTACATCCACCAGTGGTGATGTATGGAATTTATTTTTATTTTTTGATTTATTTTTTGCTATTTCACTTTGTTCCACTAGTGGCACTGAGATCACACACTTCAGCTTTAAATTATCACCTTCCTACTGTAACAGTGAATGTTGCCCTCACTTTGTAAACTTAAGGTAAGTGTGTTAGATAACTGTGGTGTATGTGTGTATTCTCTCTCGTGAGCTCTCATTCCTGTCACACTTTGATATGATAACACTGACAGATGTATTGTTTGTAATTGAGTCATTACTGTGTGAAAGAATCGTCTCAGCTTCAGCCGCAGTATGTGATTTTCAGCCACAGACCTCAATAAAACCACAACAACAACATTTACATTTATTAAATGAAGTGATTCTGACATCTTGTGTTTTGGATTTGGGTCGAGGTTTTTAAGGGAACACTTCATTGAGATGTGTATGTGTAGAAGCACTGGAATACTTTCACCAGGTACAAACATTATACAGTGTAAATACTGAGAAAACAGTCTAATAGAAAATACTCTGGACCTGGTCACACTAACAGAACAGATTCAAAGTGACATTTTGACATCATTTACACTGTATTAATTGTGCTGAAATTGTCACCAACAGCAGAATCAATGTTAATGTGCTACGAGAACATTTAGAGATCGCACAAGGAATATACTTTTTACTAATAGTAAGATGGTAGTGTGAACATTTTCTTTTTTTCTGAAGAAAGATAAACATAAATGATGATGGAAGCCTAAATATTAAACACCATGGATCCATATTTACTGAGTAATCCACTATTTTGTATAAGGGATCAAAATGTCACTTATTTACTATGATTTTAGAGCAAAACTACAGGTTAAAAAAATTATAAAGCCTTGTATATCTGGCATTTAACCGTATAGGGCCTTAAAATGAGAATACAAAAAGGAATGTGTCTTCTGAACCAGAATCTGAAAGGATATTAAGATATCTTTAATACTTCTGGAGTTATGCACTCCAACTTTAGAAAAAAAAAGGACAAATGTGTTTTTTCCACATTTTTGGACTCGCACAATTGGAATATAATGCAATGTAAATTGCTGAAGTCAATTGATTTTAGTAATTGACCTATCTATCTCTGTGTAAAAATAAAATAACAACGCTCACACCTTTGCAATAGTCTCTTGTAGTGAGACTTGGTCGATCTTCTTCTGTCTCTCGGATGGAGACTAAAAACATTGGATGATCTGTTATCTTCTCTCTCATGGAGTGAGACTTCGCATATTGGATGGTTTGTATTCTGTTACATCTCTTACCGCTCGGGCCAGAGATTCAGAATGTTGATTATTATTCTGTTATTGCCTCTCTCTCATAGAGTGAGACCAGAACGGAGAAGTGTTATTATTCTGTTATTGCCTCTCTCTCGTAGAGTGAGACCAGAACAGAGAAGTGTTATTATTCTGTTATTGCCTCTCTCTCATAGAGTGAGACCAGAACGGAGAAGTGTTATTATTCTGTTATTGCCTCTCTCTCGTAGAGTGAGACCAGAACAGAGAAGTGTTATTATTCTGTTATTGCCTCTCTCTCATAGAGTGAGACCAGAACGGAGAAGTGTTATTATTCTGTTATTGCCTCTCTCTCATAGAGTGAGATCAGAACGGAGAAGTGTTATTATTCTGTTATTGCCTCTCTCTCATAGAGTGAGACCAGAACGGAGAAGTGTTATTATTCTGTTATTGCCTCTCTCTCATAGAGTGAGACCAGAACGGAGAAGTGTTATTATTCTGTTATTGCCTCTCTCTCATAGAGTGAGATCAGAACGGAGAAGTGTTATTATTCTGTTATTGCCTCTCTCTCATAGAGTGAGACCAGAACGGAGAAGTGTTATTATTCTGTTATTGCCTCTCTCTCATAGAGTGAGACCAGAACGGAGAAGTGTTATTATTCTGTTATTGCCTCTCTCTCATAGAGTGAGACCAGAACGGAGAAGTGTTATTATTCTGTTATTGCCTCTCTCTCATAGAGTGAGACCAGAACGGAGAAGTGTTATTATTCTGTTATTGCCTCTCTCTCATAGAGTGAGACCAGAACGGAGATGTGTTATTATTCTGTTATTGCCTCTCTCTCATAGAGTGAGACCAGAACGGAGAAGTGTTATTATTCTGTTATTGCCTCTCTCTCATAGAGTGAGACCAGAACGGAGAAGTGTTATTATTCTGTTATTGCCTCTCTCTCATAGAGTGAGACCAGAACGGAGAAGTGTTATTATTCTGTTATTGCCTCTCTCTCATAGAGTGAGACCAGAACGGAGAAGTGTTATTATTCTGTTATTGCCTCTCTCTCATAGAGTGAGACCAGAACGGAGATGTGTTATTATTCTGTTATTGCCTCTCTCTCATAGAGTGAGACCAGAACAGAGAAGTGTTATTATTCTATTGCCTCTCTCTCATAGAGTGAGACCAGAATGGAGAAGTGTTATTATTCTGTTATTGCCTCTCTCTCATAGAGTGAGACCAGAGAAGTGTTATTATTCTGTTATTGCCTCTCTCTCATAGAGTGAGACCAGAACAGAGAAGTGTTATTATTCTGTTATTGCTTCCAAACTCGAACAGCCAGGAACTCAGAATGAAGGAGTGGCTGTTGTAAGGTTGCTTTATACCTTCCTGATGAGGAGGAAATTTCAGTTTGGCGCCTTCCTGTTTCAGGGTTATGATTGGCTGCTGACATCGGAGGGGGCTCACACAGTGTGGCTCACCCTCCCTTCTCTGTGTGGAACATTTGCATATTTTAAAGTACATAGTTAGAACAGTGTATTTAAAGTATCATCTATGCATTGTTCCTTTTCCAAACCTCTTCAAAAATGCTCTTGGCATTTAGTGATATTTATGGTCTTTATCTGAACTCTGGACTTAGGTCACTCCATAGGATGTGGGGTTTGAGATGTTGCTAAGAAACCACTCATGGACCAATGAGAATTCTTTTCCAACGTGTTGGAAGGTCCGGGGCCTTACTTTCTGAAGTATCTGGTAGTTGTCCAAGCAGCGTATCTGATGGCTTGGCATTTGTTTGTTTGCCCTGCCACAGTCCAATCAAAATGGAGCCACTCTTCTTTGCCTTGACCGTTAGGGAGGGGCTCTGCCATAAACTGGCTCATGGAATGTTATCTGGTCAGATGGTTCACCACACTGGTGTATTTTGGGTTTGTTTATAATTAAAAGTCCCACTTTATGCACCATTTAATATTATTATTATTTTTAATACATTATTATTTTTTATTTTTCTGGTTATTATTGGGTTTTTGGTTGCACAACAAACATGCATCTGGTATTTTACTAATTTTGGACAGTAAGGAAAGACTAAGATTTTTTTAATTTATTTTTTATATTTTATTAAATATATTCAATATAAACTTTCATGATTTCAGCAGAAAATGATAAAGTTCTCAATAAGGCCTGAAATGTGTTTTAGTAAATGCGGTCAATTTTGATTTCACGTTGACTTTAAGCTGCTTAATGAGGAAAAAATTGGACAAGAACTTCAGCCATATTTTTATTAGTGTTAGTTTCTCAGATCAGCTTCTCGTGGCCACTTCAGAGTGATATGTTGCTGTTGGTGATTATATTGGAGTAGTGTGTGTGTGTGAGAGAGAGAGAGAGAGATACATCATACTGGCATTGTCTTGAACACACTCACAGGATTAAAGACAAACATGTGACTTGTTGACCTTTACTGCAGTATTATTATTAGACTTTGAAGATGCAATCAAACTAAATAAAGCCGAGCCAGACGCAGCTCTGAGAACAGGTGTGTGTGTGTGTGTGTGTGTGTGTTCAGTACGCATGAGGACGGACAAACAAGCTTAAATTACATCTCTGTCTGGATAAGAATAGAGCACAATATTGAGCGCACACTTCTCAGCCATCGCAGAAGTATTTTCCCATTCATTTTCTTCGTAATCTCCAAAAATCCTTCATAAAAGATATGTGCACCATGAACCACAAACTAACCAGATCCAAGGTGAATCACAACATTACAAACTTTGATTTGAAGCAAAAAAGTATTTGACAACCAGAAAAAAATACAAAGGTACAAGTCTGTGTACTGAACGTCTGCAATGAGGGAATAAACTACAATTCCATGAAGCATTACGAATGACGTAATCGAATCAGAAACAGTGGTACAATATAAAACTATCCACTTACAGTATATTGATTGATTGCAAGTGTAAAAACTTCTTTTTTTTTTTGGCAAAATATTGAGGTATATACAAATATAAAAGTAGTTTGAGACTGTAGGGAAACTGTCCCGACTTAAGTGGGTGTGTGGGTGGTTACTACTCTGCTCTTCTCTGATTGGTGGATCTCTGTTCGGGATTATGGGTAGTGTAGTTCTTCACTGAAATTCGGCTATTACATTTTTTTTTAAGACGTTAAAATCACATGGACTTGTGTTCTCTACAAAAGCATATTCCATCACTTAACAACCTCAGAGTTCATGTTAGGTCTGATTTGAAAGGTTTATTTGTTATTGTAAAAAAAGAATTCATTTCATGGAGAAAATGGATTGTTTTTTTACTTCCCGAATGCAAATGTGGAGTTCTGTACTCCAGGAAACTCCATGCAAATCTTTATTTTTCTTCTAGTCGCGGTACAGTGACTGTCTGTTAGATACTGTGAGTGAAAACTATCTCTCCTCTTTCAGGTAAAACAGTGCAGATGATCAGTTCAAGACGACAGGTTGTGACTCTTTGATCCGTACAACAAATCCATAAACAGACAGACAGACAGATAGAGGTAAGTGGCCCTTAGACATAACAAATATTTCTCCAGACCTCGGCCAGCATTCTCCCCTCTCTCTCTCTCTTGGCTGTTAATCTGCTGTGAAGTTTTGCGATGAAAATACAGATGGGGTCACAGTGTCGTACACTCATCTCTGTCACACAAATATTCGTCAGGGGTTGTCTGTCTGTCTGAGAAGCCTGAGAAACACTTTGTTCCCTCTGATTTGAACTTTAGTGTGTGTGTGTGTGTGTATGTGTGCTTGCAGCGGGGCTTTATTGATGCATTAGTACAGTATTACAGGGGTGAAGTGATTAGTTTATATATTCTGAAACCCTAGTAAACTATCTTGCTGTCTGATGTTGACATAGGCTGCTATGTTCTAAGGCAGCATCCCGATTCCTTGTAACTCCTGTTATTCTTACAAAGCTTTTTTTTCACAATCCCTAAACAGAGACCAAAATTTCTAACACTAATTCCTCCTAGAGCTTCCAAGCTACATCCACCAAACTTGGCACAGACCTTCAGACTGTTCTAGAATAGTTTGCTATGTATTTTCAAACTGATTGGACTAGAGGTAGACCGATATATTGGTTTTACCGATTAATTAGTTAAGATAGTTGCTATTTTATGCAGAAATCTATACCGATATTTTTTCCCCTCATTTTTTTTTCTTTATCAATAAAAGTCATCTGGTCAAATATATACATACAAAACTCTTCATCTGATGAATATATAGGCTATAAAAACCTTAATTTGGTAAATATTTACATATAGAGCATGGTAACAAAGCCAAGTCTCTGTCATTTCAAAATAAAAGTCCTCGGTGTATTTCGGGCTTGTTTATAGTTAAAAGTCCCGCATTATGAACCATATGATACTTTTTCTGGTTATTATTGGGATTTTGGTTGCACAATAAACTGCTTTTGGGATTTTGTAAATTTTTAACTCCTGTAGCCTCAGTGTCTGTGCCGTCATATTAAGGAAAAACTAACATTTTATAAATTGGTTTTAAAAAAAACTATTGGCCGATTAATCAGTTATCTGCATTTTCCACCATCTTAGTTATCGGTATTGGCAAAATCCACTATCGGTGCACTTTTAGATTGGATTTATGGTTTTTGCACAACGGATGATCGAAAATGGGAAAAATCCTTTGGACTTACATTGACGGAATGTTCAAACAAGCCAACGTTAATGCAAACTGCAACTGCAAAATTTTTAATGTAAAAAAATGGCCTTTAAAGGAATATTCCGGGTTCAACACAAGTTAAGCTCAATCGACAGCATTTGTGGCATAATGTTGATTACCACAAAAAAAACAACAGAAATCTGTGTTCCAGTGAGACACTTACAATGGAAGTCAATGGAGTAAATTTTTGGAGGGTTTAAAGGAAAAAATGTGAAGCTTATAATTTTATAGAAGCACATTAATTCTTCTGTTAAAACTCGTTTATTATTTAAACTGTGAAGTTGTTTAAATTATAATTTTACGGTCTTTTTAAGGTTTACAGCGATATGTTGTCATGGCAACGGAGTTTTATAATTGGTTATAACTTTACACAGAAAAGGTTAGTAAGTGATTTTATCTTGTTAACACACATATTGTTTACGTCTTGTGTCTATACTTTTTAGGGATGTGCAAAACTTAGGCTCCATTATGTTCACGTGATCCCGATCAGACATGTTTTAGAGGGATATACTGATGCTAAGCGCAGCACTTCAACATGGTAACAAGTGGATATTAAACCAATAAATAGGCTTAAAGGGTCAACTTTTGTTTTGAAACCGTAAGAACGAAATGGCTCAATAAAACGAAAAATAAATAACCACTTTCCCCTTAACAATAATCTGCAAACTGGGCTGGTTGTGACATCATCACAACAACATTCCGCAGTCAATATGGCCAATTTATTAAAAAAATAATAATAATTAAAAAAACTTATATGGCCAATTTATAGCAGACCAGCTTCCAACATTGTCAAATCACGGTGACTGACTAGTGTTTTATCAACATACGCAGTTCGAATGCTGACTTAATTTAAGTAAAGAGATTCAAGAGTTTCTGCACCACCGGCACACACAGAGACTGGCTATACACTTGTCATAGCACTGTTCACACATACCTTTGAGGCAGCTTTCCTCAGTTTCATATGCTTCTGGAACACTCTTGGTTTAACTATGTGTTCTTGTGTATGGGCCCCTCTTTTTTATGTGTCTTAAATCGTTTGACAGTCGTTTTATTGTTTGTGTCTGCATTCAACAACTTTACACAATCACAAAATGCCTTGTGTTTTATAAATGGCATATTGCATTCAACATTGTGTGACATGAAGAGTTATTTCCTCATCCCCAATAATAGGATACAAAGCAATATTGTTCATTATCCTACTTTGTCTAATTCGGCTGACTTTAAGACTGGTCTTCGATATCAATCTTGTCTTACTGTGAATTAAGTCAAATTTCACTCTTGAAAGAAGAATAACACGAAACACACATAGGTTTTAAAACCTGTTATTTTACTTGATAAGCTTTATAACATTGTGCAAACAGTATATGGTCATTCTACGACTATAATATAAGTCATATCATGCAAGTTACAAGCTACTTACATAAACATCTGGACTTGTGTATACCGGGACATCTACTTATGGTTCAACACGCGTCTAGAAACAACATCAAATGGCAGTGACAGCCAGCGCGCCCTCATCCACTTTCATTCATTTCTGTCTTTTATTCATTCAGGATCCGGGGCGTTTGTAGATTAGTGGTTAGATAGATCGATCAGACACCTTTATTTTTTTCACTTTTCTTGGTGCAAAGGGCAAAATGGCACGTTTACCTATTTAAATGAATATCAGATGCTAAAACTACATCGATTTAAAGTCCTTACCAGGAAATATACTTTAACATCTGTTGTTGTTAATGCTTGAGGACTTGCTATTGGCTGTTCTCATTGCATAATTAATGAGGTACATCTGTGCAGGTTATGGGGACTATGTTGGGGGTGTTATTAAGGGTTATAATTATATTTTAAGTTCCGTTTTATGTTATGACATGGGTTTATTTATTTTTTTTACAAAACAAGTTTTTAAAGCGCCCGTCTCTTGTTTATATTTGTTGAAGCCTAACCTGTTGACAGCTTGAGCGAGACATCAGTTTGATCATTATTATCTATCAAGAACAGGAAAGCAATGGTTCAGATCGGCTATATTCCCATGCTATACTACTATTAATGCGTGTGCCGGAAGTGTGCATATTTTTATATCAGCCGAAGTTCAGTTGAGGTGTAGGCTAAAAGTGGGGGGGGGGGCGTGGCTCGAATCCTTGAGCTTGTGACCTCTGAATCTTTCTCTCTTCTGATACACAACTGCTACAATGAAACTTTACAGTTAGACCATTTAGATTTGTATGTGATACAATAGAGCACATGATTTTAAAATATGGAAACAATGCCATGGGGTGTTAAGATCGAGTGTTAAGTGTGTATTTGTATTTGTGTGTGTTTTGTTGAACAGTATCTGGTCTATATTTGTCTGTCTGAGTGTGTCTGATGGTCTCTACACCTGCTGTTGGGCTCAAATTGTTGCTCCCTCATTGTGTTTGTGTGCTGACAGCAGGCACGCACACTACATGCCTGAACACACACACACACACACACACACACACATGCACATTTACTTTGCTATCTAAATGGGGACATACCATAGACCTCTATAGTTTTCATTTACCCACAATTTAAAAACGTATTGAATTTATGTATGGATAGTTTTTACAAACAAGGACATCCCGAAATGTCCCCAAAGGGACGTTTTGTCCGACTTAGCTTATTCTGGTTACTAATTTGTCCCCAAGCAGATGTCAGACTGCTGAGCTATGAAGATACAAATCAAATGATCAGTTACTTTCTTTTCAGTAAGTTTTCATTTAAAAGTAGAGGTCTGCACGGGCCTTAAATGAAACCTGTCCCGTACCTGAGACTGTGTGGCCCGACCTTACCATCAGATTTTAAATGAATATGCTGTCTTCAATACATGTTAAGCTCAATTGACAGCATTTGTGGGATAATGCTGATTACGACAAAAATGTATTTTGACTTGTGACTGTAAAAAGACTATTTAAACAGCTCAAATAAATTGTTTTTGTGATTTCCTCCCCTTTTCTCCCTAATTTGGAATGCCCAATTCTCAATGCGCTCTAAGTCCTCGTGGTGGCGTAGTGACTCGCCTCAATCCGGGTGGTGGAGGACGAATCTCAGTTGCCTCCGCGTCTGAGACTGTCAATCCGCGCATCTTATCACGTGACTTGTTGAGCATGTTACCGTGGAGACGTAGCGCGTGTGGAGGCTTCATGCTATTCTCTGCGGCATCTATGCACAACTCACCACGCGCCCCACTGAGAGCGAGAACCACATTATAGTGACCACGAGGAGGTTACTCCATGTGACTCTACCCTCCCTAGCAACCGGACTAATTTGGTTGCTTAGGAGACCTGGCTGGAGTCACTCAGCACACCCTGGATTCGAACTCATGACTCCAGGTGTAGTAGTCAGCGTCAGTACTCGCTGAGCAACCCAGGCCCCCAATAATACACAAGTTTTAACAGAAGAATTAATATAAGTGCTGTTATAAAATTATAAGCTTCACATTTCTGACTTTAAACCCTCCAAAAATTGGCCCCATTGACTTCCATTGTAAGTGTCTCACTGTAACGTCCATTTTTGCTTATTTAAAGAAAAGGAGTCAAAATAAATTTTTGTGGTAATCAACATTATGCTACAAATGCTGTCGACTGAGCTTAACTTGTATTGAACCCGGAATATCCCTTTAAGCCCAAACCTGACCCAAACCCCAAAATCCCTCTCACTCTGTTTATATATATATATATATATATATATATATATATTCCAATCAAGTATTGTTGCAATAGGCTGTATTTAATGTTAGAATCGTAGACACAATCGTAACAGTATTGTAACTGTAAACATACACCGTGTTAACAAGGCATGATGGCCCCTCTGCACACTAGAGCAGAAAAAAACAAACAAACAAAAAAAAAAACATTGTTTTGCCGTTTATCAAACGTCGAAACTTTGCAACAAAAAAAAAAGTTACGTTTTCTTGGGCCTTGTCGGGCCCGGGACGGTTTGCAGACCTTGTTTTAAAAGGTGAAGGGTGCATTTTTTTTTGAATGTTTTCAGAATTATGGTCCATTGAGGTGGTTTTACGTGTAACGCGGTAACCGCGGGTTCCCTATTAATTTTCAATGAGAGGGAGGCGGCAGTCGAAGCGGCGGCACTTTCCAAGCTTTGTGAGAATCCTGCCGCGTTGCTGTGCACGACGGCTTGCGCCGCACACCGCGCAGGATACAAATATTTTGTCTTTTCACAGCTGCCGCTTGTCATTGACCAATCAGAGCTGAATTTATTCACAACCAATCAAACGATATTTAGCTTTTATGTTGTCAAAAACAACATGGAGAAAAATAAACTCGCTGTTGCTGAATTTCCTGGGGGGTATTCCAGAAAGCAGGTGTCTGAAACATTTTGAATGGATTTTGAATGTTTATTTGTGGCCCTCCTATTGTAATGATTGATGTGGTTATTTATACTATTGCATATCAATTTGCGAAAAGAAATATGAATATAGAAGTTTCTTTAGTCATTAAAAATCAAATGTGGTGACCGTTTGAGAGACGCCATCAATACTTACATTATTTAGCTATGAAACCTTGATATTATAGTTTGACACTAATATATATATATATATATTTATTTATATATATATATATATATATATATATATATATATATATATATATATAAAATAGTTTGCTACTATATTTATGGTAATAATCAGGGACTAAAAACGAACTGTTTTTCAATGCGGTTCATTCTGAGCAAAAACAATATTTTTTCGTTCCGGTTCAGAAGTTCCGCAACCTACTTTCCAAATGCTAACTGGTTAGAACAAAATAAAAGAACGGTTAATAACGTTCTTTTTAAAATGACAGTACTCTGAGCTAAGAGGTGGGTGAAATACCAATTGCAGCATTGCCAGATCTCACCAGAGAAACAAGCGACCTGTTCTGGAAATACAAGCCCAAATAAGACACTTTTCTCACCAAAATAAGCGAAAATACACAATTAAACAAAGTTTTATGGCATTTTATGTATGTGCAATCACTTACATGAAAACACGTCATAAAATATTTACAGTAATCGCCTTAGAGACTCAGCAAATGAGCTGTAGCAGTAGGGGGCATTATTGCAGATCTTCTGGCGCGTTTCACACCACCTCTCGTGTGAATGGAAAACGCCTGTACACAGGAGAGGTGGCAAGATCGCAAGCAAGGCTTGCCGCCCATCGCATCCCGTGTAAAATCGCCTTTACTCTTAGCTCCATTTAATGCATTTTACCATGTTTAAATCCATTCCACATATTTCCCCCAACATCAGCACTGAAAAAGAGCCTAATTATCAGTAATCCATTTGTAACTTGACTTAATGAGGAGTGTAAACACTGTTCGCTCTCTTTGTGTGGTCATGCAAAGCGCATTGCTACATATAACAACTGCTACATCTTATTAGATGTTCGTGAGAGTACTAATTCTAAGTGCAATTTTCGTGTCAGTGCAAAGCGTAAGTAGTCATGGGTGGGAGTGTGTGCACTATCTGTCGGCGCAAAATGCAATTTGCTATTTTCCCGAGAAATAAGTCATTATGTCACAGATGTTTCTTAAGCACGTCTGTTTTTAGTGCAAAGTCTAAACTTAGTTCTTGCATTTGGAGATTCCACCAGCAGGTGGTAATAAAGTTCATGCCCAATCTCTGGAAATATAGTGGAACATCAAATTATGTCCCTGACAATCACTGTTGTATCCCTTTTATGAAACAAATAATAATGAGATTTGTGTGGGGCCTGGGTAGCTCAGTGGTAAAGATGCTGACTACCACCCCTGGAGTCACGAGTTCGAATACCAGGTCTCCTAAGCAACCAGATTGGCCCGGTTGCTAGGGAGGGTAGAGTCACACGGGGTAACCTCCTCGTGATCGCTGTAATATGGTTCACTCTCGGTGGGGCGCGTGGAGAGTTGTGCGTAGCTGCCGCGGTGGATGGCGTGGGCCTCCACATGCGCTATGTCTCTGTGGTAACGTGCTCAATGAGCCACTGAGATTCGTCCTCCGCCACCCGGATTGAGGCGAGTCACTATACCACCACGAGGACTTGGAGCGCATTGGGAATTGGGCAGAATAATGAGATTTGTGTTAAACTGTCTATAGGTCATTGTTAATTTTATATTTATATTTGCAATTATATTTATGATCTAATTTGTATTGGTATTTTTCCACTTGTTGTTGTAGTGATTTTTAAGTCACTGCAAAAGAGGCCTGTGGAAGAAGTTGGAGAGGATAAAATGTTTGGATTTAGGGAGGTCAATATTTTTTTTTGACCTCTTTATTATTTTGATCATATTTTTGTTTCATTTGAAGTGTAATTTGAAATTAGAAATGTTTTTTAAGTTTGTCGTGTTTCAATAAATGAATTACATTTTTAAAGCAAAATTGACCGGTATAAGTGGAGTGTGTGCAAAAAAGCAAGACAATTTAGCCAAACCCATTTGCACCTAAACTTAGTGCATGCTTGCATGAAAATATCAAAACATCAAATATTCACTTTGCACATATGATTTAAAGCATAGTGCTGAACTTAGCACTTATAAAATAAGACCCTGTGACTTTGTGCCACTAAAACATTAATTTGTTTGTTTGGAACCGGGACTTTCTGCTTGCACAAACAATGGCAGTCATAATGTTTGCAATTCTGTTTGCTGACACCGGAAGCGCAGAACTGACACACAGTAGCTTGTTGAGGTGTGTGTGGCCTCTGGCCGTCCTCACACATTCCTGCACGCGCTTGCTGCAGACACAACCATTGCCTGTTACTGTGTGTGTCGTACTGTAAACATACGAAACCAGCCGACCTCTTCTGAGAACTCCAAACTGTCTGACAGGTGTTTGATGTTCTTATATTTGCATCATTAAGTTTGTCAGAAGATGTAGTTCATTTTTCCGATCTTTAGCTCTTTGTTTGTTTCTTTGATAGTTGGTTTCTTTTATATTTCACCATGTTCTCTGGCATGGGTCAAGTTCGTTTGTGGGATTTTAATTGGATGGGGGAGACAGGTGGCGCCACCCAGTTGCTGAGCGCCTCGTTAGTGCGATCGCTTTGTTTCTACAGTGTGAATATGAACGACGGTCTATGAACTCTTGACACGTTCACTGCAGCGTGCATTCATCCATAATAGCACACACAGACATTCTTCATCGCTCCGAGCACCACAGCAACCCCGAGTCCAAACCCTTGTACACATTTTCATCCTTTTGATTTCCCTGAAATCCAATTATCATACAAGGATAGCCAAAATCTCACATCATGGTATGAGTAATTGTGTCACAGCAACAGTGTACACTCACCGGTACACCTGTTCATCTACTTATTCATGCGACTATCTAATCAGCCAATCGTGTGGCAGCAGTGCAGTGCATAAAATCATGCAGATATGGGTCAGGAGCTTCAGTTAATGTTCACATCAACCATCAGAATGGGGAAAAATTTGATTTGGAGTGTGGCATGATTGTTGGTGCCAGATGGGCTGGTTTGAGTATTTCTGTAACTGCTGATCTCCTGGGATTTTCACACACAACAGTCTCTAGAATTTACTCAGAATGGCGCCAAAAACAAAAAACATCCAGTGAGCGGCAGTTCTGCAGATGGAAACGCCTCGTTGATGACAGAGGTCAGTGGAGAATGGCCAGACTGGTTCGAGCTGACAAAGTCTACGGTAACTCAGATAACCGCTCTGTACAATTGTAGTGAGCAGAACAGCATCTCCGAATGCACAACATGTCGAACCGTTAGTCGGATGGGCTACAACAGCAGAAGACCACGTTGGGTTCCACTTCTGTCAGCCAAGAACAGAAAACTGAGGCTGCAGTGGGTCTACCATTGGGTACCTCAGCAGAAATCCAGATTTTTCAGATCAGGTGATGTTTTTTCAATCATCTACTGTCCAGTTTTGGTGAGCCTGTGCCCGCTGAAGCCTCAGTTTCCTGTTCTAAGCTGACAGTAGTGGTACCCGGAGGGTTCTTCTGCTGCTGTAGCCCATCCGCCTCAAGGATAGACGTGTTGAACATTCAGAAATGCTTTTTCTGCATAGAAGTGTTGTAACGTGGTTATTTGGGTTGCCGTCAGCTTCCTGTCAGCTTGGACCAGTCTGGCCATTCTCCGCTGACCTCTGTCATTAACAAGCCATTTTTCTCTTATTATTTGTAACTTGTTGGACACAAACTTAAAAGATCAGATTATTTATAGCCAGTGCTGTCAGTCGATTAAAACATTTAATCTTGATTAATCGCATGATTTTTCGTAATCGCGATTAATTGCAGATTTTGAAAGTGCTTAAATTTGACACTATGTATACTTCTCCTGTCGAAATGCATTTAGTTCCTTAGTTCCTAAACATTTTTAATTAATTGCATGCATTAATACGTTAATTTCGAAGCTGTGTTAATAGCGTCACATTAAATAGCACTTGAGTTTATTAAACAGATTATTCCAGCTCCTAAGTTTTTCGATGATTGGATCGTTGATATATGCACACCTGTAACGGTATAATCAATCAAGTTATATGATATTGTTGCACAGCAACCATAAACAACTAAACTCATGTTGTGCCTAGCAACACCCCTTAGTAACAAGTTCTACCGTTGCATGGTAAATATGGTTTCTTGCACCAAAACAGTCATTATTCAGTTTCTTATAACTATTTTTGATCCTTAAAAGGCTGTTTTTGCTTCTTTGTTGTTTCGCAGAATAGAATAGAATCAAATAAATGACTGTAAATAGATTTGATTTTAATATATGGATTCATTATGCTGGACCTGTACTCTGTTTCTGACTGTTTTCATTGGCCCCGTGTATGGGAATCTCATAGACACATGGAGTTTAATGTAATCAGGCAGGTGTGGGGTCAGCGTGGGTTTATGGGTCAGTGTCGTGACCCCTGGTGTTGGTTCTAACTGTTAATTAGAGCGTTTGGTTCCATTGTGTATAGACACTTAGAAACAATCCCTTCATTAAACGCTCCTATACGTTTGGCACGTCGGCCGGTGAGTTTTCACACATTAATCATGAAAAATATTAAAGGAATGTTCTGGGTTCAATAGGAGTTTAGCGTTATTGACTGCATCTGTGACATGCTTTCGATTTACCGTTAAAAAAAAATTACTTCAGCTTGTTCCTCAGTTTGTAAAAACAAACAAAAAATCAATATGTTGGAGTGCTGCACTTACAATGGAAGTCTATGGAGGAAGACAGTGATTTAAAGTGTTAAAATACACACCGTTTCAAAAGAACAGCAAGATTTTTATGCATGTTAACATGAGACTACTGTGATAAAATGCTTACGAACCTTGTCTGTTTTAGTTATATCCAATGTTTCAACTTCAATGTCGTGACTTTGTATCACCGAGTTCATCAACTGAGGAAAGGGATGATTTAGACATTTTATAGCTTCAATAATGAAAATGTAAAATAAATGTAAGTGCTTTAACAAAAGATATAAGCTTCACATTTCTTCTTCTTAAAACCACTTGTCCCACATTGTAAGTGCATAACTGTAAACATGATTTTACAATGTTAGTGAGGTTCATGCTTAAAACAAGAAAAAACTATTTGCCAGTCGGGTAAGAAAAATAAACTTAATTCAAAGGGAAAACAAGTTTATTTTTCTTACACTATTGGTAGAATTTATTTCTTGTTTTAAGCATAAAGTTTTCTAAATGTTGTCAAATTTCTCTGTAAACAAGACTTAATATTGTAAGCAACTTTGCTTGTCAAGTAAATGTATCTTGTTTTAAGAATATTTAGATATTTTGGGGGTCTGGGTAGCTCAGTGGTAAAAGACGCTGGTTTCCACCCCTGGAGTTCGCTAGTTCGAATCCAGGGCATGCTGAGTGACTCCAGCCAGGTCTCCTAAGCAACCAAACTGGCCCGGTTGCTAGGGAGGTTAGAGTCACATGGGGTAACCTCCTCGTGGTTTTATAATGTGGTTCTCGCTTTCGGTGAGGCGCGTTGTGAGTTGAGCGTGGATGACGCGGTGGGTGGTGTGAAGCCTCCACACGCGCTATGTCTCCGTGGCAACGCACTCAACAAGTCACGTGATAAGACGGTCTCAGACGCGAAGGCAACTGAGATTCATCCTCCACCACCCGGATTGTGGCGAGTCACTACGCCACCACAAGGACTTAGAGCGCATTGGGAATTGGGCATTCCAAAATTGGGTGAAAAAAAATAAATAATAATATTTCGATATTTTTACTGGAAAAGGAGATAAAAATACTAATTAAGAAAATTATTTTTGCAGTATAAGCATTCAGGTCAGTACACTGCAAATAATAATAATAATAATAATAATAATATTCTTAATAATTATTTTTATCTCCTTTTCCAGTAAAAATATCGAAATATTCACAAAACAAGATAAATTTACTTGACAATCAAAGTTGCTTGTATTTTTGTCTTCTTTTCCAGTACAAATGTTTAAACGTACTTAAAACAAGAAAAAAAATATTCAGAGCTGATATGAAGATATGATGTCTTGTTTTCAGAGAAATGTAACCAAATTTGGTGTTGTTTATGCTTAAAATAATAAAAGTGTTTATTTTTACCTGAAAACAAGACAAAAATAATCGGTAAGAAAATATTTTCATAAATGTTATATTTTCCTTTAATATTAAAATATAATAAAAAATAATATTTAGATTATATCTGTATTGATATGAAATTTTTTATTATATTTATTATATCATTTATAAAAAAATATGAAAGTATTTTTTATAAATTAGAAAATATTTGAAATGATATTTTTGTATAATTTCAAATATTTTCACATCATGAAACAGCAGTTTTGGGCGTAGATTGTTGATTGCTGAAGGGCATTAATGATTATGTCTGTGTACCGTTTTGGAGTGTACAAAACAAACATGTCTGTGTTCGACCGAGTTCCTCAATGAAAGAATCAGTGTGCAGAAAACACGCCAGAACCTTCATACAGCCAGACCGAAACCATTAACACCCTCAACTATCACTGAAAACCTCTTTCACTGTTTCGCATGTATAGCGGCTCTCTCTTTAGTTTCAGATCTATTATGCCTTATTTGCAAATACTGTACAGTAGAATTAAATGCAATAGAATATAAAAGATCATTTTGGACATGTTGGAAAATATACAGAATGGTTTTAAAACCCTAGTGATCTGCCTTGCTACCTACTCCCTACATAGGCTGCTACCTTACAAGGAAGAATTCTAATGACATGCAACCTCATAAGTGACTGATTTGGAACGCCTTACATAGGCAGCAATTCCAAAACAGCTTTCACATTGAGAAGGTGCCAATATGATGCCTTAAAATGCTACCTAGCATCTAGGAAGCTCACTAGGTTTTGGAACAGAGCTGATATACAGTAGGTCTGTTAATGTTCTCTGTTGGTCATGATTTTATTGTTGTGAACGCCCCTCAGTGTTGTGGAGGTGTAAGACGTGTCTTTATGACTCGCTGCACGAGCGTGTGGTTTGATTTCCACCCTCATATAAACTTTATTCTCTGTTTTTCTCTCGTTACATTTTCAGAAGAATCAGGCGTTTGTGTTCTCAGAAGGTGTGGTCATTTCGACGGGCGTTGGGTGTGAAACACTAGCAGTTTGTGCTTCTCTAATGGTGACGTTAATCAGTGTGAGCGTAGGCCGTGAATCGTGGAGAAAGCGCTGTAGCATCAGCTGTTTAGTTTACCACAAACACACACAGTGTTCAGTTGTACGGAATAAGCGACTCAAAGCCGAGTGTTACAGTGACTTTACTATGGTTAATGGGTGTTTTTAGGCACAAAGTTGAGGAAACTATGGTGAAATCACTGTAACACACCACATCTTGTGGCTTATTGCTTTTTTTATGTTGTTGGCAACAGCAACAATGTGATAAAAGACACCAGTAAGCTACATTTATTTATACAATAACCTAAGTAATCAAATCTTTCAAGTAACAGTTCTTTATTGTACGTTTAGGCTGTTCAGGGTTGCCAAGCTATATACCATCATGCCTCATTCATTCAGTGTAAACACATGTTTGCTTATGTGCATTTTATGACTTTGAACACAGCTCATCCAATCATAATTTTGCTTTTGAACAATTCGTTTATCATGCGGGCTTGTGGATTTTACGTTGAATAAACACCTTGTTAGTCTGAGGTGTGAGGAAACTGAGTTATGACGATTTGGCACACGGACCGATGCAAACAAGGGTCTGTCTCATTAGCGCAAGAGAAACGTGTGCTGTTTTTGGCCTCCTCCTGCTGTTGCTTTGACGATGGAAAATTACGGCGCGCCTCCTTCACAGCCAAAGGCCAAATGTGCAGCATGTGTGTGTGTTTTTAAAGCTCGGGTCACCCACCTGACACCGTTCAATGTTATGCAGGTGTGAGCAGGTGAACCACAGCGACAGGTGTGTTCTGATTGGCTGCTTTAACTAGGATGAGCTCATGAATAATGAATATCACTTGAGTGCAAATTAAATGACAGTAATTTCGACGTATTAACCAGTAATACTGCCCAGTAAAGCAAACTGTCTTCTTTTTTACTAATACAATTTAGTGCATTTTTTATTCTGTAAATCAGATATTTTCATTTAAAGGTGAAGTATGAAAAAAACTAAAACCTCGTGTTTCCCAAACTCTTCTTCCTACCATTGCTCAGACGTTCAGGAATACCAACCTGCAAATGGCTTATCATATGTATGGCTTAAGGCATATGACCTATAATTATCTGCACATTAATCTGGAATACAGGTTGGCATTTAACTCTTTTTAACTACTTTAAGGTCTTCTGGATTTTTCTTAATCAGACACAAAACAAGCTGCACATTCACAGACACTGTATTCAGATCTTTAACTCCCCACTGTCCAATTTAAACAACTCCAGTCCTTCAGGAAACTTCATGAAATTAAATTTCTGGAAATAATTTCTGTTTCTCAATAGTTATAAATCTGTATAAAAGACAAACAGACCATAAAATGATCTCATGCAGACAGTAGTTGTTTTATTGTCATGAAGTCTCATTTGTTTCTCAGACTGTATAGAGCAGAGATCTCACCCGTGAGTTCTCATGAGCACGTCATTCACTGAATGAAATACAGTAACTCAATACGGCCCGCAGTAAAAATGCCCACGGACTCATAACAGCCATAATATTTTTCATATGACTCACACAGAGTGCAATTTCATGTTTACAACCGCAGCAGACGCCCACCAGCGCTCACCAGACGACACGTCTGTGTGCTTCACTCAGACACAAACTGGAATTTTAGAAAGTTTAGCTAGTTAGTTTGTTAGTCAGTTAATTAGTTTGTTAGTTTAGTAATTAGTTTAGTTTGTAAAGCTTTGTTTGTTTGTTTAATGAGTTTGCTTGTTAGATTAGTTTGTTTGTTTTAGTCAGTTAATTTGTTAGTTTAGTAATTCGTTTTTGTGTGTGTTTGTTTAGTCAGTTAATTCATTTGTTAGTTTAGTAATTAGTTTAGTTTGTAAGGCTTTGTTTGTTTAATGAGTTTGCTTGTTAGATTGTTTGTTTGTTTGTTTGTTTGTTTAGTCAGTTAATTTGTTAGGTTAGTAATTAGTTTAGTTTGTAAGGCTTTGTTTGTTTGTTTAGTCAGTTAATTAGTTTGTTAGTTTAGTAATTAGTTTAGTTTGTAAGGCTTTGTTTGTTTGCTTAATGAGTTTGCTTGTTAGATTTGTTTGTTTGTTTTAGTCAGTTAATTTGTTAGTTTAGTAATTATTTTGTTAGGCTTTGTTTGTTTGTTTGTTTGTTTAGTTAATTAGTTTGTTAGTTTAGTAATTAGTTTAGTTTGTTAGGATTTGTTTGTTTAACGAGTTTGCTTGTTAGATTAGTTTGTTTGTTTGCTTTAGTCAGTTAATTTGTTAGTTTAGTAATTAGTTTAGTTTGTTTAATGAGTTTGCTTGTTAGATTAGTTTGTTTGTTTTAGTCAGTTAATTTGTTAGTTTAGTAATTAGTTTAGTTTGTTAGTTTTTGTGTGTGTTTGTTTAGTCAGTTAATTAGTTTGTTAGTTTAGTAATTAGTTTAGTTTGTAAGGCTTTGTTTGTTTAATGAGTTTGCTTGTTAGATTGATTGTTTGTTTGTTTAGTCAGTTAATTTGTTAGTTTAGTAATTAGTTTAGTTTGTAAGGCTTTGTTTGTTTGCTTAATGAGTTTGCTTGTTAGATTTGTTTGTTTGTTTGTTTAGTCAGTTAATTAGTTTGTTAGTTTAGTAATTATTTTGTTAGGCTTTGTTTGTTTGTTTGTTTGTTTAGTCAGTTAATTAGTTTGTTAGTTTAGTAATTAGTTTAGTTTGTTAGGATTTGTTTGTTTAATGAGTTTGCTTGTTAGATTAGTTAATTTGTTTGTTTGTTTGTTTAGTCAGTTAATTTGTTAGTTTAGTAATTAGTTTGTTAGTTTTTGTGTGTGTGTGTGTTTGTTTGTTTAGTCAATTAATTAGATTGTTAGTTTGTGTATTTGTTTAATGAGTTTGCTTGTTAGTTTAGTTTGTTCGTTTTTGTGTGTTTGTTTGTTTAGTCGATTAATTAGTTTGTTAGTTTAGTAATTTAGTTTGTTAGTTTTTGTGTATTTGTTTGAGTTTGCTTGTTAGTTTAGTTTGTTAGTTTTTGTGTGTTTGTGTGTTTAGTCGATTAATTAGTTTGTTAGATTAGTAATTAGTTTGTTAGTTTTTGTGTATTTGTGTGTTTGTTTAGTCAATTAATTAGTTTGTTAGTTTAGTAATTAGTTTAGTTTGTTAGTTTTTGTGTATTTGTTTAATGAGTTTGCTTGTTAGTTTAGTTTGTTAGTTTTTGTGTATTTGTTTAATGAGTTTGCTTGTTAGTTTAGTTTGTTAGTTTTTGTGTGTTTGTTTTTTTAGTTTAGTAATTAGTTTGTTAGTTTTTGTGTATTTGTGTGTTTGTTTAGTCAGTTAATTAGTTTGTTAGTTTAGTAATTAGTTTAGTTTGTTAGTTTTTGTGTATTTGTTTAATGAGTTTGCTTGTTAGTTTAGTTTGTTAGTTTTTGTGTATTTGTTTAATGAGTTTGCTTGTTAGTTTAGTTTGTTAGTTTTTGTGTGTTTGTTTTTTTAGTCGATTAATTAGTTTGTTAGTTTAGTAATTAGTTTAGTTTGTTAGTTTTTGTGTATTTGTTTAATGAGTTTGCTTGTTAGTTTAGTTTGTTAGTTTTTGTGTATTTGTTTAATGAGTTTGCTTGTTAGTTTAGTTTGTTAGTTTTTGTGTTTGTTTTTTTAGTCGATTAATTAGTTTGTTAGTTTAGTAATTAGTTTGTTAGTTTTTGTGTATTTGTGTGTTTGTTTAGTCAATTAATTAGTTTGTTAGTTTAGTAATTTAGTTTGTTAGTTTTTGTGTATTTGTTTATTGAGTTTGCTTGTTAGTTTAGTTTGTTAGTTTTTGTGTGTTTGTGTGTTTAGTCGATTAATTAGTTTGTTAGATTAGTAATTAGTTTGTTAGTTTTTGTGTATTTGTGTGTTTGTTTAGTCAATTAATTAGTTTGTTAGTTTAGTAATTAGTTTAGTTTGTTAGTTTTTGTGTATTTGTTTAATGAGTTTGCTTGTTAGTTTAGTTTGTTAGTTTTTGTGTATTTGTTTAATGAGTTTGCTTGTTAGTTTAGTTTGTTAGTTTTTGTGTATTTGTTTAATGAGTTTGCTTGTTAGTTTAGTTTGTTAGTTTTTGTGTGTTTGTTTTTTTAGTCGATTAATTAGTTTGTTAGTTTAGTAATTAGTTTGTTTGTTAGTTTTTGTGTATTTGTGTGTTTGTTTAGTCAATTAATTAGTTTGTTAGTTTAGTAATTAGTTTAGTTTGTTAGTTTTTGTGTATTTGTTTAATGAGTTTGCTTGTTAGATTAGTTTGTTAGTTTTTGTGTGTGTGTTTGATTGTTTGTTTAGTCAGTTAATTAGTTTGTTAATTTAGCAATTAGTTAGTTTTTGTGTGTTTGTTTTATTTGTTTAGTCAGTTAATTCGTTTGTTAGTTTAGTAATTAGTTTGTTTTTGTTTGTTAATTAGTTTGTTAGTTTAGTAATTAGTTGAGTTTTAGTTTTTGTTTATTTTGTTTAAAGAGTTTGCTTGTTAGATTAGTTCATTTGTTTTTGTTTAGTCAGTTAATTAGTTTGTTAGTTTAGTAATTAGTTTATTTTGTTAGTTTTTGTTTAATGAGTTTGCTTGTTAGATTATTTCATTTGTTTTTTATTTAGTCAGTTAATTAGTTTGTTAATTTAGTAATTAGTTTATTTTTTGTTTGTTTAGTCAGTTAATTAGTTTGTTAGTTTAGTAATTAGTTTCTTTTTTGTTTGTTTAGTCAGTTAATTAGTTTGTTAGTTTAGTAATTAGTTTAGTTTGTTAGGATTTGTTTGTTTGTTTAATGAGTTTGCTTGTTAGTTTAGTAATTAGTTTGTTAGTTTTTGTGTGTGTGTGTTTGTTTGTTTAGTCAATTAATTAGATTGTTAGTTTGTGTATTTGTTTAATGAGTTTGCTTGTTAGTTTAGTTTGTTCGTTTTTGTGTGTTTGTTTGTTTAGTCGATTAATTAGTTTGTTAGTTTAGTAATTTAGTTTGTTAGTTTTTGTGTATTTGTTTATTGAGTTTGCTTGTTAGTTTAGTTTGTTAGTTTTTGTGTGTTTGTGTGTTTAGTCGATTAATTAGTTTGTTAGATTAGTAATTAGTTTGTTAGTTTTTGTGTATTTGTGTGTTTGTTTAGTCAATTAATTAGTTTGTTAGTTTAGTAATTAGTTTAGTTTGTTAGTTTTTGTGTATTTGTTTAATGAGTTTGCTTGTTAGTTTAGTTTGTTAGTTTTTGTGTATTTGTTTAATGAGTTTGCTTGTTAGTTTAGTTTGTTAGTTTTTGTGTGTTTGTTTTTTAGTCGATTAATTAGTTTGTTAGTTTAGTAATTAGTTTGTTTGTTAGTTTTTGTGTATTTGTGTGTTTGTTTAGTCAATTAATTAGTTTGTTAGTTTAGTAATTAGTTTAGTTTGTTAGTTTTTGTGTATTTGTTTAATGAGTTTGCTTGTTAGTTTAGTTTGTTAGTTTTTGTGTGTTTGTGTGTTTAGTCGATTAATTAGTTTGTTAGATTAGTAATTAGTTTGTTAGTTTTTGTGTATTTGTGTGTTTGTTTAGTCAATTAATTAGTTTGTTAGTTTAGTAATTAGTTTAGTTTGTTAGTTTTTGTGTATTTGTTTAATGAGTTTGCTTGTTAGTTTAGTTTGTTAGTTTTTGTGTATTTGTTTAATGAGTTTGCTTGTTAGTTTAGTTTGTTAGTTTTTGTGTATTTGTTTAATGAGTTTGCTTGTTAGATTAGTTTGTTAGTTTTTGTGTGTTTGTTTGTTTGTTTAGTCAGTTAATTAGTTTGTTAATTTAGCAATTAGTTAGTTTTTGTGTGTTTGTTTTATTTGTTTAGTCAGTTAATTCGTTTGTTAGTTTAGTAATTAGTTTGTTTTTGTTTGTTAATTAGTTTGTTAGTTTAGTAATTAGTTGAGTTTTAGTTTTTGTTTATTTTGTTTAAAGAGGTTGCTTGTTAGATTAGTTCATTTGTTTTTGTTTAGTCAGTTAATTAGTTTGTTAGTTTAGTAATTTGTTTGTTTTTTGTTTGTTCGTTAATTAGTTTGTTAGTTTAGTAATTAGTTTATTTTGTTAGTTTTTGTTTAATGAGTTTGCTTGTTAGATTATTTCATTTGTTTTTTATTTAGTCAGTTAATTAGTTTGTTAATTTAGTAATTAGTTTATTTTTTGTTTGTTTAGTCAGTTAATTAGTTTGTTAGTTTAGTAATTAGTTTCTTTTTTGTTTGTTTAGTCAGTTAATTAGTTTGTTAGTTTAGTAATTAGTTTATTTTGTTAGTTTTTGTTTAATGAGTTTGCTTGTTAGATTATTTCATTTGTTTTTTATTTAGTCAGTTAATTAGTTTGTTAATTTAGTAATTAGTTTATTTTTTGTTTGTTTAGTCAGTTAATTAGTTTGTTAGTTTAGTAATTAGTTTCTTTTTTGTTTGTTTAGTTAGTTAATTAGTTTGTTAGTTTAGTAATTAGTTTATTTTGTTTGTTTGTTTTGTTTGTTTAATGAGTTTGCGTGTTAGATTAGTTCATTTGTTTGTTATTTTGTTTTAGTATTTTTTTTTTCATAGGTTAGTGAGTTTGTTTGTTTAGTTGGTTTATTAATCAACTATTTTGGATTACTAGCTAAGATATTTAATTACCAATTTGCCACTACCCTGTCGTTGTTATAACCCAAAAACAGATGACCACATGTAGACACAACACAGTTATTTTGGAATGGTCTTGCAATGCTGGATCTAAGTTCACCACAGTCAGTCAGCACATCTGCTGTGGAGTTTTAAGCTTTTGTTGTTATTATGAGCTGCATTTGCTTTGGAAAAGTGATATATTTCTGTGATGAAACATACTAATGCCTTGCAGGTGACATATTTACAGGCATCCTCTCACCACTTGGCATTTGCAGAATTCTCTCTTGGCATGAAACACAATAATAAATGCGTGGGTGCATGCCCGTTTTTCCAAATGTATAATTATGACCTGCAAATCTTTATGCGTCCAAAACAGTCATAAAGTGAGAAGTGAAGATACACTGTGCTCAGGCACGTTTTGTCATCATATCAGCTCTGATTTTGTAAGTGGTTTGATGTGCTGATATTGTCATTTCTTTTAAAGTAAATTCACCTTGTACCACAGATAATCATGGTGTTACTAATCAGAAGTGTTCGGTTTTTATAATTTATCAATAATTTTGCACTATATATTATATTGTAATCAGTAAAAACATCAAACTCATCAAATAGCCATGTGTCATATGTTGTTGGAAATCTCTCAGAGTAGAATGCAACCAGCCTATTTGTTTAACTTACAGACAAAAATATAACAAGAAATAACTAAGTAGATATCTTTGACATACATGTTTCATGTGAACAGGTGTTGCTCATATACCACGTTATCGCTTATAACTTCATGGAATATAAACAGAACATTAAATATCACATATCACGTTACTTAGAGGAGGCGATTATCTTTCAATCGAGCCCTAACACAAAGTAATCGAATGCCTAGATTATTAGATAATTGACAGTACACACAACATCTTGCAATCTGTAAACATGTTAGCTTTCGTGGATCAGATGACATCATCGAAAATGATGTAGCATCATGGAACGCTAAACCAATAAGATTAGGTTCAGATGGCTCCAGCCAGCGGTGATAATCCTCCATATTTGGCAGAGAGTCATGTGACCATTCCCTGTAATTACATATGGCCACCAGGAGATGGCGCCAAATGCATGACACAAACTCAATGATGACTCAAATGGCACAGTATGAAACTCATACTGTGAAATCTCATTACGAAAATCATTTCTGTATGCTTTGAAAGGATAAAACAAACCTTTAGTCATTGTTGTGTTTGCATGTGTATTGGAAGTGACCCAAATAAGCCCACTTACAGTGTTATTTTGAAATATAAAAAAGACAGAAAGCAAGAGAACAAAATGCACACATTTGTTGGTATCATTTTACTTTTTATTTGGAGCCAATCAAATGTTTCGTTCTTGAGTTATTTGCGAACATGTGCTACCACTGTTCGGCGGCCATTTTGGAAGTTGCTCCAAAACGTCACTGTTTTTGATGACCTCAAAAAAAAAAAAAAAAAAAAAGCCAGATGAACAAACTGGGCAAGGAACGATAAAAAATTACAAATTAAGAAATTAATAAATCAAATGATACTTCAACTCTACATACTGAATCTGTTTTCATGATATGTATTCATCATAATCTATATCATTAAAATAAATTGACATTTTTTCTTTAAAATGACACCAATCACTTGACCCTCCTTTTTTTTGTTTTGTTTTTGTTTTGCCGAGTTATACCCCTTTAATTTTGGGAATGCCACTGAAACTGGAAATCTTTAAAAACCCCTTCAGAGGGGGCCTGGTTAGCTCAGTGGTAAAGATGCTGGCTACCACCCCTGGAGTCGTGAGTTCAAATCCAGGGTGTGCTGAGTGACTCCAGCTGGGTCTCCTAAGCAACCAAATTGGCCCGGTTGCTAGGGAGGGTAGAGTCACATGGGGTAACCTCCTCGTGGTCGCTATAATATGGTTCGCTCTCAATGGGGCGCGTGGATGATGTGGAGAATAGCGTGAAGCCTCCACATGCGCTACGTCTCCACGGTAACTCGCCACGTGATAAGATTGACAGTCTCAGATGTGGAGGCAACTGAGATTCGTCCTCCGCCACCCGGATTGAGGCAAGTCACTATGCCACCATGAGGACTTAGAGCGCATTGGGAATTGTGCATTCCAAATTTGGAGAAAAAGGGGAAAAAATCCAAAGCTGAAATATTTGAGCATCCCGACCAGCTCGATACGGCAACATTGACTCAACCGATTGTGTGAGTGAAGGGCAGGACTGTCTGTTTGTTTGACCAATGGAAGACAGGAGGAGTGTTTGGAAATCTGTTTAAAACTTTCTTTTTAACAATTCCATTTGGTGTTGCTAGTAGCGCAGAAACACTTCAGCTTTTTATATTACCATGCATAAAGATATTAATGTTTTCCCCTGACACAGGCGTAACAAAGCAATTCCCACTTTGATTTTACTTTCTAAACTTTCTCTCAACATTTCAGAGCTCTTGTTAAATGTCACGCTGTGGTACACTGGCATCAGCACTTTATTTTAAATCTCTCTTTCTCCAGAGTGAGAGAAATAGTGGTTAATTTTTACTGTGGCTGTTCCCTCTTTAGAAAGATTCTTGCTGTGACGATGTCTTAGTCCTCTGGAGAGTCTTGATTTGCCTTACACAGCGTTCCCGGTGACTTCAAAGCCTCAGTGATTGTTCGGCGCTCTGTGGCATATCATTGTGTCGGCTTTGCATATTCATGAGGACGGTCTTTCTCTCGCTCACCAGCGGCTCACAGTTGGGATGCTGAGGGCTTGAAAAGGACGCTGTTGAGACCTCAAGAAATTCTCAACAACCACAACAATTCAACTGCTAATGAAAACTTTGAAACTTTTACTGTCTATCTTTAGCAAGGTGATTGTTGAAGTGATGTTAAGAAGTGTGAAGGTTAGTTTGAAGAAATACACTGGTCTGTGTTACAATAGAAGAGTGAACATCAACATGTAACTCGTCCTGCAGTGTTTGTGCTCCAGACATGAATGATGTGTTGTTGAGGAGAGTTGTGCTGGTACTTTATTAAGAAAAATCCCATAGACTTACATTGAAGGAGGAACTCCAGTCAGATCTAGAGAGCAGACTTGAGGCTGCAGGACTTTTGTGCAACCGATTATTTTATTGATGACTATTCAGGCGATTATTGCAATGAATGAATTATTTCAGTTAAAAATACACTGCATACGTGTTTTCTCTTGAACGGCCCATGTCGCGAGGGGGCTGATTGAATTGTTTCTCTAATGCAGTCTCAGCATGAACGCGCAGAGTAACGGTCAGTCAACAATTTCACTAACTAATACTTTAGATTCTCCCCAAACCTCATCATATGATTTCATTACAATCATGCGATTCATGGAATAATTTATTAGACTTCTGAATTATACTTTTGCATCCTTTTGAAGCTTGAAGAGTTGGTCACCATAAACTGCCATTGTATGACATCACTGAGCACAACATTTTTACACAATTTCTCCCTTTGTGTTAAGAAAAATAAAGTGAGTCATATAGGGTTATAACAACACAGGGGTGAGTAAACAATGACTGAATTTTCATTTTTGGGTGAACTAACCCTTTAACTGTTGAGGCCACTGATATTTTGCTTCTTTTTACATGACATCATGACTGTCAAGTTGGAGCTTTTATAGAATTACGATTTCTACAAAGAGGTGAACTTTGTTTACAAGTACGAATCTCGTAATTACGATAATTCTGAAATGACGTGAATGCACCATAAGTTTTTTAATTGTGGTTCCACGTATAAATGGAAGTAATCAGTCCTTTTAATGGTGGGTAGTTTTGCATTAAAATATTGTTTTGGTTCACCATAATGCTCTGTGAGACTGCAGTCCCTGAGATGAAGAGAGTTCTGTGTCGTAAGTGCAGATCAGGAGGTGTAGAGTGGTGAAGGAAGCTTGTGTCACTGATGATCTGAGACTGTTGGGTTTTGGGATCTGATTGAGTTTCCCACCTGCATGCAGCTGTTGTCTTCAAGGAAGTGTACGGCTTTCACAGATTCCGTGACCAAACTCTCAAACGCTGAAAATCGGCCGTTGAAATTTCACAGTCGCAGGGGTCAGCGCTGCTGTCAGCTGGAACATCGCTTATGGTCGCATTCCGTCAGCGGCTATTGAAACCTGAGACCGCTTGAGCCCTCTCACTTTCTCTGTCTTTGTTCCTCACTTGAGTTGTGAATTTTGCGGTTGTCTGACAGATTTTCCAGCAACATGAGAGAGACAGAGAGAGAATAAATCCTCACAGTACAGTCTTACTCTTGTCTTTTCTGGTGCTGATGAGTGACGTTTAACGCAACCGTTTGTGTGTTTCGCCACTGGTTTGGTGGGTAATTTGATTTCCAACAGTAATAAAATCACTGAAAGGGATAGTTCACCAAAAATAAAAATTGTCACTGTAGAACTAATTTCTTCTGTGGAACACAATAGGTGATGTTATCACTGCTCTTTTCCATACAGTGACCAGGGGCTGTCTAAAATATAGCTCTCATAAAAATACCACTCTTAAAAATAAAGGTTCTTTAGCAGCATACATGGTTCCATGAAGAACCTTTATCGTCCATGGAACCTTCCCATTGCACAAAATGTTCTTTGTTTGGAAAAAAGGTTCTTTAGACTAGACAAGGGTTCTTCAAAATGGTTCTTTTTACTGAAAGGTTCTTTGGGGAATCAAAATGGTTCTTCTATGGCATCGTTGCGAAACACCCTTTTTGGAACCTTTATTTTTAAGCATATTAAAGTATTGTAAACTGCACACGAAACAAACTCAAAGGTCTTTATTTAGTGTTCTGTGCAAATGAAGATTTGAGGGTCTAACCAGATGCCTTGCTGCATGAAAGTTAAGAGATTAGGACAGGAATATACTACTTTTATACTCTATGAATGGAAGTAATCCAAGGCTGTCAGTAGACTAAACATTAATTGTGACTAATCTTATTATTTGTCTTTAATATGACTAATCTACCGGGGGCCTGGGTAGCTCAGCGAGTAAAGACGCTGACTACCACACCTGGAGTCGGGAGTTTGAATCCAGGGCGTGCTGAGTGACTCCAGCCAGGTCTCCTAAGCAACCAAATTGATCCGGTTGCTAGGGAGGGTAGAGTCACATGTGGTAACCTCCTTTTGGTCACTATAATGTGGTTCTCGCTCTCGGTGGGGAGAGTGGTGAGTTGTGCGTGGATGCCACGGAGAATAGTGTGAAGCCTCCACACGCGCTAGGTCTCCGTGGTAACGCGCTCGACAAGCCACGTGATAAGATGTGTGGATTGACGGTCTCAGACACAGAGTCACTACGCCACCACGAGGACTTAGAGCGCATTGGGAATTGAGCATTCCAAATTGGGAAGAAATGGGGAGAAAATCCAAAAAAATGTATAAAATAAAGACTAATCTATCATGATTGAATGTTGAATTTTGCCTTTAAAATAGAAAAGTAATGCAACAGAATGGAATGCATTGCATTTTTATATTAAAAATACTGGATTTAATGTAAAAAACAATATGTAATAATACACAATTACATAATAATGATGCTAAAGATCAATAAAAGACGTTTTATTGAATATAGACACCTGTTCTCATGCTGCTTATTCATTTTGAGAGCATTAAACATGTTTATATTATTTTATAAGTTAATTTGTAGTTACTATTATTAATAATTATAATTATTATTACAAAGATTATATTTTTAAAGTGGTCTCAGTCCCACAAATGACACAGAGTGTAAATGAAAAAAGGACTGAGACCCCGTAACTGGTAAAGTGGACCAAAAATACAGCCTAAGTGGGCCAAAAAGTGAACTGAGGTAGAAGGGAGCCAGTTCACTTTGTCCTTGGCCTTGAAAGTGGACTCAGATCTCTTTTTGGCCCACTTTACCAATTATGGGGTCTCAGTCCATTTTGCGTTCACACTGTTATTTTTAAAAATATAAAATGGGCTATATTTAATCTTAAGAGTACAATTAGCTCTACATATTTACTGATTTTCAGCATCAATAAATCTGTATTAAAACATTTTTATTACAACATCAGTGCAAATAAAAATAGTCATGCCCCCGACCTGTAAGTAAATTCCGTAATAAGGAATGTTCCTACTATCGGAGCAATTCAAGGTTGATGTTCCACCTTGATTCAGTAGGGGGCAGTCAGCGCGACTCCAGCTGTACAAAACACCTCATCAAACTAACGAGCAGACAGCATACAGTCTTCCACAGACGCACTTTTGTGCTCAAAGACAGCTGGACCGAGCTGGGATCTCAAGATGCATTACAAACTAGGTTAAATTCAGCACATTGTCCTAAAAATACCACTTATGCCCAGAGGCGCAGGAAACTAGTGAGATGTGATGCTTCCAAAGTGAAGCGCTCCAAAAGCGCATGTCTGACGTTTGTTATATTGATGCTGAAGATGCAATACAAATGCAATGCTATATATACAAATAATGTGTTTTATTTTTGAATATTTAGTATATTTTTTTAGATGCACAATTCAAAAGGATTAGTTTCAGACCTTGCATATTTCTATATTGTCTTTTTTAGTGCTTTACTATGGACGTACATTCTCTTTTGCTGTTTTATTACTTCCTGTCAGAATCATGTTTAATTGAATAAACCGATGATGAAACACTCATTATCCTGGGCTGAATTTCCGAGCCAGTTTTCAGAGAAAGTTCCGGTGCGGTTTGTGTTGTGTGTAGCCTCCCCCCTCTCATTCTTCACGCGGGGCAAGCGGGCATCATGCTGGGCGTTTGATAGAGCTCGCAGGAGTGTGTGAGCGGCCCTGACCTACTCACAGCTCATACCGCTAGAGCGACCCAAGGGGTCACCCTGATCGCATGTAATCTAGCACTCACCAAATCAGGCCTGACAGCGGCAGTGCCGCATTAAAAGAGTGGATCACATTACTGCCGCCCCACTGCACTCGCTCGAATGTTCTCAGTGTTTTTCACTCTGTCCTCCCTCCTTTACACAAACACTTATTCACACGCATTCTTACATTGTTGAATAAGACACATTATAGACTTCTGTTGTTTTTATATAAAGTGAATTATAATGATGACAGAGTAAGAAAACGTACTCTAAAAGATTTACTTTGTTAATCATTTTTTTCTATTGTTTTATATACAGTTAATTATAATTGCTATAGCCCAATGCAAACCCTAAAAGAAAATGTTTTTGCATTTGCATATATATATATATATATATATATATGTGTGTGTGTGTGTGTATATATATTGTGTATGTGTATATATGTATGTGTGTGTGTGTGTGTGTTTGTGTATATATATATATATATATATTGTGTGTGTATATATACAGTATAATATATAATATATATATTTTTATATAGAATTTTATCCCCTATTTCTCCCCAATTTGTAATGCCCCATTCCCACTACTTAGCAGGTCCTCGTGGTGGCGCGGTTACTCGCCTCAATCCGGGTGGCGGAGGACAAGTTTCAGTTGCCTCCGTTTCTGAGACCGTCAATCTGCGCATCTTATCACGTGACTCGTTGTGCATGACACCGCGGAGACTCACAGCATGTGGAGGCTCATGCTACTCTCCGCGATCCACACACAAATTACCACACGCCCCACTGAGAGTGAGAACCACTAATCGTGACCACGAGGAGGTTACCCCATGTGACTCTACCCTCCCTAGCAACCGGGCCAATTTGGTTGCTTAGGAGACCTGGCTGGAGTCAAAATAAAATATTTTCATTAATAATTTTAACATAATCTTTTGATTTTGAAAATGTATTAGTATAGGTTGAAATTAACGATAACTAAGATTAATACACTTTTAAAGTATTGTTAGTTTGTGTTAAGTAATGTTGTTAATTAATGTTAACAAATGGAACCTTATTTTAAATTGTTACCAGTTTATAAGTGCCAAAAATAAGTGATGAATACTTGGTTACATTTTTCTTTTTCAGTTGTAGTAAGACCATCATATAACAAAAAGTTAAAATTTCTTTTAATAAAAATCAACCTATGAATCAAAGCCCCTCACACTCCTGGAAGTTGCGTAAGAAAAAATATATTATGCATCAGATAAATTCTTGAACGTGTTTTGCACACTATGGTAGTGTACGGGATTTTTTCTTTTTGTCTTAATAAAAATTTACCTGAAGTTGAAGAAACACCCAAATATATCATTTATGTATATTTCTTTTTCCAAATGAGAGCATTCCTAAATGTCCCCAAAGGGAGGCTTTGTCAGATTTAGCTCATTTGGGTATAAGTTTGTCCCTAAAGTATAGCTACACACACACACCTCCAGAGTTCTGTGGAGCGCCGTGGCCAGAGAACAGAGGAAAATGCGGAGCATTGGAGGGAGATGTGAGGGAGACACAGCAGGACGAGTGATTCATCTCACAGTTAAGGACATTCACTCTCTCTCATCTCAATAGAGTTAATCAATTCATCTCAGTTCAGCTAGTTGAAAGCAGGGTTACAGCGGTACACACTACAAACACAAAAAGGTAGTTGCTGACTTTTCCAAATCGGTTCTCTGTGATAGTCTGCTCTCTAGATCTGACTGGAGTCCCTCTTTCAATGTAAGTCTATGGGACTTTTTCAGGTGAAAATGATTTGTGTGATCTGTTAATAAAGTCCTAGTACACCTCTCCTCAACAACACACATGATTTGAGGGATCATTCATGTCTGAAGCACAAACACTGCAGGATGAGATACATCTCTAACACTGACTATTAGCAGTAGTATTAGTGAGTTTGACCTCATTGGGTCTGAGGTGTGAAGTTTCTCAAACATTCATTCCAGTAATTTCTCATGTGAAATTCCTGTTGTCTTGATGTAATCTCTGAAATAGTGCAGTTAATCGGCTTAAGTTGTAGCTGACCGCGAGTCTTTGACTGGTGGGTTCGGGTGAGTTTTCACAGGAGATTAGGGCGAGAGGGGGCGTGTCGTGGCCTCGAGGTGAGTCTCACAATCACCTGACGTGTGAATGGCTTTTGTCATGCGCCGCTTCTGCTCTTGTGTGTTTTCACCGGCTGCTTTGTGTTCTTTAACTGACCCATAATGAGCTGTCAATCACCTGCTAGCACCCCGAAGAGGAAATGCTTAACCAGCCCCACAGGAAGAAGTATTTACAGCACTGCGACTGTGATGTTTTGATGTCAAACTAAATGCAGAATTTTGCCTTGAACTACTAAGATGTTGCTTTTGCTTGTGATTAACAAGGTTGATCTATGATTAGTAAGTCAGGCATGACTAGTAGTATTGAGAAGAGGTGTGCTATTACTTTACTAAGAGATCAGTTATGATTATCACCTGGCACATGATAAAACAGGTGAAATAAACACACACTTTTGACTCTTTTGATTTGGAACAGTAAGCAACTACATAGCAACCACCCTGAACACCCTAGCAATGTATAGCAACCCGAGTTTTACCCGGGCAAATACCACTCACATTTTCTTCAGTAAATGTAAAAATCTAACTGTTTGTTCTTACGTTTTGTTGGGCCAGTAAGCAACCACCTAGCAGTGTTATGGCATCTGCATAGCAATGAGCTATAAACAACTCAGAACACCTTAGCAACAGCATACACTAGCAATGCTCTAATAACCACCCAGTACACCCCAGCAACCACAGAGCAACACTTTGATGACCACGCTAGCAACCGCATAAAAAACTATGGCAACCACCCAGAGTGCTCTAGCAACCGCATAGCAAAACACTGGCAATCACTAGACTGCCCAAGCAACCACATATCAACACTGTGGCAACCACCTCAATAGCCACATTACAACATTTTGAGAACCACTCTGAATGCCCTGGCGACCGCGTATCACTTTGGCAACCACCTGAGTAACTGCATAGCAAAATGTTGGCAACCACCCAGAAAACCCTAGCAACTGCAGAGCAACACTTTGACAACCACCCTAGTACTGTAACTGCATAGCACCACTTTTGCAACCACCCAGAACGCCCTAGCAACTGCATAGCAACACTTTGGCAACCACCCATAATGCCCTAGCAACCGCATAACACTTTGGCAACCACCCTGGTAACTGCATAGCAACACTTTGGTAACCACCCTGGTAACTGCATAGCAGCACTTTGCAACCACCCTAGTTCTATAACTGCATAGCAAAACTTTTGCAACCACCCAGAACGCCCTAGCAGGTACATAGCAACACTTTGGCAACCACCCTAGCAACTGCATAGCAACATGCTGTCAACCACCCAGAATGCCCTAGCAACTGTATAGCAACACTTTGGCAACCACCCAGAATGCCCTTGCTATGGCATAGCAACACTTTGGCAACCACCCAGAATGTCCTATCAACAGCATAGCAACACTTTGGCAACCACCCTAGCAATCACATAGCATCACTGTGGCAACCACCCAGAACACCCTAGCAACTGCATAGCAACACTTTGAAAAACACCCTAGCAACCGCATAGCAACACTGTGGGAACCTCCCAGAATGTCCTAGCAGCAGCATAGCAACACTTTGGCAACCACCAAGAACACCCTAGCAACCGCATAGCAACACTGTGGCAACCACCCAGAATGCCCTAGTGACCGGATAAAAACACTTCAGCAACCACCCTATTAACTTCATAGCAACACTTTGGCAACTACCCAGAATGCCCAAGCAACTGCATAGCAGTTCTTTGGTAACCATCCTGAATGCCCTAGCAACCACATAGCAACACTTTGGCAACCACCCTAGTAACAGCATAGCAACACTTTGGCAACCACCCAGAATGCCCTAGCAACAGCATAGCAACACTTTGGCAACCACCCAGAATGCCCTAGCAACTGCATAGCAACACTTTGGCAACCACCCAGAATGCCCTAGCAACAGCATAGCAACACTTTGGCAACCACCCAGAATGCCCTATCAACCGCATAGCAACACTTTGGCAATCCACACTAGCAACTGCAAAGCAACACTTTGGCAACCACCCAGAACACCCCAGCAACCACATAGCGACACTTTGACAATCATCCTAGCAACTGCATAGAGACACTGGCAACCACCCAGAATTTTGTAGATTGTGGATTATGCACTAATCACATTTTAACAAAAAATGTATTAATAAAACAATCCAAACTGAATTCAAACTAACGCTGTTGTCTGTATGTGTTGCTGTTTTGTCAGTGCAGTGTAGTCTAGCGTGGTCACATGACTGATCTCAGGGGCGGCCCACCAAGCTCTGGGGGCTGTTTTTCTGTCGTTGTGTCTGTGGGGGTCAGTCACTGAGCCTCCTCCTGCCCCTCTTGCCCCTCCTGCCCCTGGCCTCCTTTCTGCGGCTGCCCTCCCCTGTGCATGAGCTTTGAGGAGGAGCCACTGGAGGCCGATCAGCTACCGCTTTTATTGTCTCTCCACAAGGTGTCCGGAGAGAAGGGGATGTCCCAAACACAGAGTAACACCCTCTCTCTCTCTCTCTCACTGTCTCTCTCTCTCATCACAGCCCGGCCATCAGTGTGGACTAACTGTGGACAGAGCTGTGTGTGTGTGTGTTTCCGAGGCGGGCGACACACGCGCGGGCGGCTTGAGTCTCAGGGATGGAGCTACAGGTTTGGACGGGAACGCGGTGGACGCGACTGCTGGTTCTGTTGGGTCTGATGACGCTGCACTCGTCCGCTCAGGGTGAGTATCAGGCATGAACTTTCTGCAGTTAGTGGGTTGTATTTACGGTGATCTTTGTCCGTCTGTGAAGGATAAATCTATTTTTGCGTGCTGTTATGAGACTCATGTCTGTTTGTGTCACTGCACACTGTGTTTCATGTTTAGAATATTTGTCGGACAAGTGCCAGAAGTGCATTGCTACGTTTGCCAAATATGTGCTGGAGAGAGCTATAACATACATTCTGTTTAATGTATACATGGGTAGTTGATGCAAAACATCAACATCACTATTTCAGGTTAAAATGTGCAGGAATGTATAAGGGAAGTGTAAATCTTCAATCATGTAACTGTTTTTAAAACGTTTTTCACTATTTTAATAACTTTCTGGCTTTTTAAATAGTCCTGCAGTGTGACAGATAAACATTTAAATGTCTTTTCAATACATTCTCTCAACTAATGAGCTAAATGCTGTTTAAAATGAATAGTTTAGCAAGTCACACCGCAGGTAATGTCAACTTCCCATGAGCATTTTGTGTTAACTACCCATAAAAATATGCTTTTATTAGAGGAATTCAGTTTCTTATTCAACAGGTGATTGCTGCTTTTGTGCAATCTGACAGATGTCACAATATTGGGGGTAAAATTGGTTATTAAGGAATTATATTTTTGGTTTAACATGTATACAAGCTTAATACACCAAAGTCTGCTGTCTCTCTGCCATTGGTTTTGCTTTTATTTTACACTGTGGTGAGGCATTCATGCTTTTATGCACAATCTGACAGACAGCAGGAAAAATATATATATTTGCCAGTGGGGTGAGAAAAAAAAATCTTGATTCAAAGGGAAAGCAAGTTTATTTTTCTTACCCCTTTGGGAAGTAGTTTTTTCTGGTTTTACACATGAACCCCACCAAATTTTGAACAATTTCTCTAAAAGCAAGACTTAAATATCTAATGCCATTCTGATTCGTGAGTCATTATTTCTTATTCTACATTTTCTTTTTTTTTTTTTTTTTTGCAGTGCTGGTGTCACAATATTAGGGTTAAAATTGATTATTACGAGATCATTATTTGTGGTTTAATTTACAGGTTAAAACTAAATGGACTAAAGTCTGCCATCTGTCTTCTGTTGGTTTTGGGTTTTCACTCTTTGGTGAGGCATTTGGTGACGTCTATGAGATGTGGAAAAGTGATCTACTGACATACACTTGTTAAACACGCAGTTGGGCGTCAGGCTGTAAAATCAATTCAACTTTCACACAGACCACACACAAATACAGATGAACACACATCGACACATGCTGCTCACCCTCACCTAAAATAATCGAAGCCCCTGCGTGTTGCTTTGAATCAGAAATACCTCGCAGCTGGTGCAGATTTTACACTGGATTTACTGTCTCAGCTGCTGTAACTCGCAAACAAAGACTCGACACACTGTTGTTATTGAACAAAGTTCTGCTTGTACAATGTGTCTTACTTTAAAGGAGCAATATGTAACATTGACATCAAGCGTTTAAAATGGGTACTGCAGTCCAAATTCTAAATATTGGAGAGAGTTGTCTCCCCCGCACCCCCTCCCCAGACTGGAAGCTCACACGGGTTGCCAGGTTGAGGACACGCAACAGGAACGAGCATACTGACAATGGCAAGCAATGAGCCTTACACTGTAAGTTGATCAGCTAATGTATACATTTGCAATGGTTTTTATTGTTTGCAAATTATAAACCAGCTCATGTGGATTTTTTATAACTCTATCAATGTTAGCTAGATGTATTGCTGGCTTCCATGGCTGCACCCCAACCCGGGGTGCCGAAATACTATTGGGATATGGGCAGTGGGCAGGATCACACAGGCCAAAACACAAACAGAAATTCCTGCCCGGAACGGACATTTCAAAGTAGAATATACTGGCTGTGGCATTGTTTTCAGAGAAGCCAGTATTTCAGTTTAGCATGTTTCCTAAATCTCTGATAACATATGATCATTTTATGCTTTAGTACAGTAAATATATTACATATTGCATCTTTAAGATTCAAATGTGTCCAGAAAACTTCCATGGGTTGGCTTGTTGTGTTTGTCTGTGTTGATGTGGTTGTGTTGGAGTTTTAATACACGTTACTTATCTTATTGTGCACAATTCATTAGTGCATGTGATTAAAAACAAACATCTTGAATCAAAAGGTAATAACTTGCTCTGCCTTTGAAACTACTTTGCTTTTTAAGCTGACGTCATCAATCCATTTTATTTCTCAACCACCCTTCATATACAGTAGAGACACTTTAAACCATCCAATCAATTTCTTTGTGGATAAAATAAATATCCTGTTTCACTCAGAAATATGTCACATTTCGAGTTTGATATTTAACTTTAGAAAACATTGTTTTCACCCTCTTTTCTGTTTTCGTGCTTTAAATGTTTCTGCCTTTTTTAACTTCCTTCATAAAGACATTTTTGACGTTTGTTGCTAAATAGCTTGAATTAAGTGTCAGATGATTCAGCTATTGTTTTAGTTTGTGTCACACTGTTGAAGCGTTGTCTGTGTAAGTGCATTCCACTCGCTTTCAGTTTAATTGCATCATCGCAGCGTCTGTGGATCATATACGTCTAATATCAGCCGTTTGGTGCTATCAGAGACATTTGCGAAAGTTATGTTTATTTCATGCCCGGTCAACTGATAAGAGGGAAATTGGTGCCTTCCGTGTTATATAGCACAATCAAGGCCAGAGCTGAGATAACAAACACAAAACTACTGTACGCAAACTCCTTGGTTTCATTTCTTTTTTTTAAAGCATTATTTAAGTAAATTCAAGAAGTGTCATGCTTGCACTAGACGATCAAGTCCCTGACATGTCAACTAAGGTAAAAGTGATAGTTCACCCCAAAAATGCAGATTCAGTCACCCCATGTTGTTTTAAACCTGTATGACTTTATTTCTTCAATGGAACACAAAAAGGAGATGTTAGACTAAATATTAGCCACTATTCACTCTCATTACATCTTTTGTGCACACAATGAAAGTGAATAGTGACTGAGACAGAACATTCTGCCTAACATCTCTTTTGTGTTCAACAGAAGAAAAAAGTCAGGTGGTTTTGAAACAACATGAGGGTGAGTAAATGATCACGGTATTTTCATTGAAACATCATTGCTGTTATTATATCATGTTTTCTAGAAAATTTCGTGACTGTGGCAACATTTTGCAAAAGGCAATCACGCGCCTTGTTACACGTTTGGCTGCAGTTTCCCAGTGAAATGTCCAGCGGGGGGCGCCAAAAGCGAGTGAAATGGTACCGTAATCAGATGATGTTTTAAAGGTAAATAACGAGTAAAACATTCCTCCCTAAAACTTGAACCTAAACCTAACGAATGAGAGGCAAACAAAACAGACATCCTTACCCTAAACTAACACCTAAACCTAACCGATAGTGTCCTAAAACAAAATGCGACATGAACAACCACGTCATCTCGTGTCGCTTCTGTCACTTGTGTGCTTGAATGGTCTCGAACCGCTGTCTTCTAAGTCCAAAGTCCAACACTATCAGTTGAGCTACTGTGCAAGTGAATCATATTAATATAATTGTGTAAATGTAGGTGGGTCTGTATAATACAAGCGTTAAAATGTATCATTTTTGAAAGGATGCATTATAGTAAAAGAGTTTCGATGCCATAACTTAGCAGTGTGTGAGTAATAAAGAGTGGAAAAATAAGTGTTTATGTAGTCTCAATCAGCCGTTGTAGTCGTGATTTGTGTGAAAGTGAATGAAACGCACAGTTGTTGTAGCGCCTCTAGTGTTCATTTCACCAGGGAAACTGCGACAAAACATAGACCGCGGGATTCTAGCATGACTAGAATGCTATACTGACCAATCAGCATCCAGGACATATGTGACAACAGCAGCTGTTTGCCAGGTTGTAGATATAACTGCTAATAGACGGTGAGCTGAAACGCTCCTCATGTGCTCGAGCAGGTGCAGTTGGACTCTTGAAGCGTTTGGGCTCTTGATAAGATGAATACACATTCAAGGACTCGAGTGGGAGTGAAATTGCTTCTGTTATCCGTAGACGAGCACACAGAGAGAGACAACGTCATCAGAACTGCGAGACCTTCAGAGTCGAACGCAGAGGAGTTTTCCTTCCTGAACAACATCACACAGATCTGCTGTGATGATGATGGGCGGCTGGAGGTGTGTTTGTGTGTGCCGTTAAAATGTTTCACTAGAATTTGGATGCCTTCTTGGGGGATTTTGGTCAGTTAGGGCAATTTTTCACACATCTCAGAATCATCTGGCACTGGGTTGATGTCCAAAGATTATGAATTTTCCCTGAGAAACACATTTGTTCTCCTTGAGTTTGTTTTGAGTAATTTAATGGTAAAGATGGTACCTTACGGTAGCTTGAATATTAAGATAGTGAGCTGCCTACACAGGCAGCATTTTAAGGCATCATACTCGCGACACGAAAACCATTTCAAACCTCAGGCAGCAATATTATGCTGACTTCTAAGATACCTGATTTTGGCCTAATTTGAAGGCAAAATTGCATGTATCCTTCCCAGAGCATGCAATTCCAGAATGCATGTTTTGTTGATTTATAAATATACTGAATAATACAAATATACTGTATTATGTATATACTGAAAATTATCTTTAGTCTTAATTGAAAAAAGGCTACTTCACCCAATATTTGTTTTTATGCCTTTTAGAGTTTTTTGTTTTGTTGTTGTTATTTTAGCAACGTGCTCATGTTAAATTAAAATTTTGATGGATTGAAATCACTTTGAGTCGAGTATTTTGTGCACTTCACTTAAAGGGATAGTTCACCCAAAAATGAAAATTCTCCCATCATTTACTGACCCTCATGCCATCCCAGATGTGTATGACTTTCTTTCATCTGCAGAACACAAATGAGATTTTGAGAAGAGTATTTCAGCTCTGTTGGTCCATACAGTGCAAGTGAATGGTGACCAGAACATTGAAGCTTCAAAAAGCACATAAAGGCAGCATAAAAGTAATCCAAACAACTCCAGTGGTTAAATCCATGTCTTCTGAAGTGATATGACAGGTGTGGGTGAGATACAGATCAATATTTAAGTCATTTTTTTGCTTGAAATTCATCTCCCTGTCCAGCAGGGGGCGATATGCATGAAAAATGTGAATCACCAAAAACACAAGAAGAAGAATGTGAAAGTGAAAGTTAATGTGCAACCTGACTGAGCAGGGAGGATAATTTATAGTAAAAAAGGACTTCAATATTGATATGTTTCTCACCCACACCTATCAAGTCACATCTGGAGACATTGATTGAAACCACTGGAGTCGTATGATTACTTCTATGCTTCCTTTATGTGTTTTTTGGAGCTTCAAAATGTTTACACCCATTCACTTGCACTGTATGGATCAAAAATGTTGAGAAATTCTTCTAAAAACCTTCATTTGTGTTCTGCAGAAGAAAGAAAGTCATACACCTCTGGGATGGCATGAGGGTGAATAAATGATGAGAGAATATACATTTTTGGGTTAACTATCCCTTTAAGGATGCTCACAACACAGAGCGTTCCATTTCAGTCAATTTTGAGTCACGTCCACACTTATACGTTTTCATTTGAAGGTGCATTGATTTCCTTCACCAAAAACGTTCAAAGACTTTCAAAAATACTCTCCATTAATGCATACTTTGGAAAACGATTAAATAAGGAAACAAAACGGAGGCTTCAAAATTAAACAGATTAAGGCTGATTTATGCTTCTGCGTTGAACCTACGGCGTATACCCCGCGTAGTGGCCAACACGTTGGTTTGCATTTATAGGTCTGCGTCATTCTGAGAGTACGCAGCCAAAATGCTAACTGTATGTTTTTTAAATAAAGAAAAGCAATGCAAGAAATTTAATTTCTGGATTCAAAAGTATTTATTAAAATATTGTAGCATAAAAAATGAGTTCAAAGTATGTGAACATGTTGAAGTGTAGGTACATATTATTTATTCTACATGTTGAATATCAATCAGAAAATCAAATATTTGGCATACTTTTGACGTTCCGTGCTGAAAAATAAATCATCAAATTAATTAATAACTACTCGCTTAACACAAAATGGGTGTCGTTTTAAAGACTTTACAATGCATATAGGCAATATAACCAACTCTTACCAGGTGTTTCTTAATTTGAAGATGTGCATGTCAGGCTACGGCATAGGTTCGACACAGAAGTATAAATCGGCCTTGAGTGTGGACGTGGCCTCAGAAGGTAGCTGCCTATTTAGGTTGTAGACAGAAAGGGAGCTTACTAGGTTTGGCACAGATCTAGTGTGTCTGTCTTCTCCTCTGATTGCAACGCAGGTGTTTTCAAGGTTACACAATTCCTGCCAAAGACGACTCACAGGTTTTCAGTAACAAGCGTTTAATTTACAGGATTCACATCCTACTCTTTATTTAGCATTTTATTTTTTTCCCCACTGAAGTCTGCTTATCATGTTAGTTGTCTTATTGCCCTAAAAAACTTTAGTTTTTTATGGCTATTTTGCTCCTCCTCTCTGACCCTTGCAGTCAAACCGATTGTATTTGCTACTGTACCTTTAAGACTTCTATATGTTTCTTCTATATTACTGAATTTCTGCACCACTTACGGCACCAAACAGAATTGCAAAAGTAACTGTTTATTCACTGGTTGGCAACAGAAGGTAGTCCCGCCCAAAACTATCGCCATTGGTTGAGACGATGTTCATATATAGGATACTCAAACAGATTACAATTCAGTTTAGTGCCAATATCACATTGACATAAGTATTCAGACCCTTTGCCATGACACTTGAAATTGAGCTCAGGTGCATCCCATTTTTCTGGATAATTTTTTGAGATGTTTCTACACTTTGATTGGAGTCCACCTGTGGTAAATTCAATTGATTGGACATGATTAGGAAAGGCACACAGCTGTCTATATAAGATATCACAGCTGAAAATGCATATCAGAGCAAAAAACCAAGCCATGAGGTCAAAGGAACTGCCTGCAGAGCTCAGAGACAGGATTGTGTCGAGGCACAGATCTGGGGAAGGCTACAAAAACATTCTTGGATGCATTGAAGGTTCACAAGAGCACAGTTGCCTCCATAATTCTTAAAAGGAAGAAGGTTGGAACAACCAGGACTCTTCCTAGAGCTGGCCGCCTGGACAGACTCAGCAATCGGAGGAGAAGAGCTTTGATAAGAGAGGTGACCAAGAACCGGATGGTGACTCTGGTTGAGCTCCAGAGATCATGTATGGAGATGGGAGAAACTTGCAGAAGGACAACCATCACTGCAACACTCCAGCGATCTGGGCTTTATGGCATAGTGGCCAGATGAAAGCCTCTTCTCAGAGCAAGACACACAAAAAAGCACCTAAAGGACTCTCAGACTGTGAGAAACAAGATTTGAACTGTTTGGCCTCAATTTGAAGCATCATGTCTGGAGGAAATCCAGGCACCGGTCATCACCTATGCAATAACATCCCAACGGTGAAGCATGGTGGTGGTAGCATCATGCTGTGGGGGTGTTTTTCAGCAGCAGGGACTGGGGACTGGTCAGGGTTGAAGGAAAGCTGAATGCAGCAAAATACAGAGATATCCGTAATGAAAACCTGGTCCAGAGTGCTCAGGACCTCAAACTGGGCTGAAGGTTTACCTTTCAACAGGACGGTGACCCTAAGCACACAGCCAAGACAACACAAGAGTGGCTTAGGGACAACTATAACTCTGGGAAAGTCCTTGAGTGGCCCAGCCAGAACCCGGACTTGAACCCAATCGAACATCTCTAGAGAGACCTGAGAATGAGTGGTGCCAGAGTAACAACCTTGCTCTCAATATCAGCAAAACAAAGGAGCTGTTTATTGACTTCCGGAAACAGGGAACAGTGCATGCACCCATCTATATAGGAGATGATGCTGTTGAGAGGGTGAACAGTTTTAAATTTCTTGGGGTCACACTCACTTCTACCCTCAAGTGGACTGAGCATGTAAAGACGGCCATCAAAAAAGCTCACCAACATCTTCACTTCATCAGACGCCTTAAGAAAACTCGCAAGTCCAGAACAGCCATGACCAGTTTCTACAGGTGTGCTCTTGAATCCATTCTCACCGGAGGCATTACATCCTGATACAGCAGCTGCTCATCACAAGCCAAGACTGCACTGCTAGGGGCGGAGAAAACAGCTCAAAGAATAATAGGCACGCGTCTCTCCGCAGTTCAGGAAATCCACTGTAAATGCTGTCTCAGGAAAGCTGAAAGCATCATGAAGGAGTCTAGTCACCCTGCACGACCATTTTTCTCCTTTCTCCCCTCTGGGAAGCGGATCAGGTGCATCATCACACGCACATCAAGATACAGTAACAGCTTCTACCCCACTGCCATAAGACTGTTCAATCATACTGTTACATCTAATACATAACTTTATAGACCCCTTCACATACACACTTAATATAATGTATCACTCATTTCAGAACACTTACCATCAACCTTTTTGCACTATTATTTCTGTTCATCCACAACTGGTGTTTTTTTTTTTTATATATATAACATTGCTGCTACCTCAACATACTGCTGCTATTTATAATTATTTATTACACACTTATATACATATTTACATTACACATTAATATATGAGTGCATATATGCATACTCATTTTACATATACACTACATATTCTCCAGGGGCTGGGTTGGCTAGTCCTGCTCTATACACGTTTGCACTACATATTCTCTATGCACATTGCTTTTTTTGTGTAAGCTTATGTAAATTTGCTGTCTGTCACTCCCTGTTTGTCTTGCTTTCTTTGCACATACATGTTGTCTCAGATTTGCAAGAAGTACCCAAGAATGCCTTGTACTTAGTACTCTGTACTCTGTACAAATGGCAATAAAAAAGCTTTGACTTTTGAGTTTGACTTTGTAAATAGCTGTCCACCGATGGTCCCCATCCAACCTGATAGAGCTTGAGAGGATCTGCAAAGAAGAATGGCAGAAAATCCCCAAATCCAGGTGTGCAAAGTTGGTCGCATCATACCCAAAAAGACTCTAGGCTGTAATCGCTGCCAAAGGTGCTTCAACTAAGTTTGGGGTAAATTCATGTAAAAAAAAAAAAAAAAAAAAAAATAAATAAAAATATATATATATATATATATATATATATATATATATATATATATATATATATATATATATATTTAAAGCATTTTAGCATAAGTCTGTAATATAACAAAATGTGAAAAAATGTAAGGGGTCTGAATACTTTCTGAATGCACTGTATGTATATATATATATATATATATATATATATATATATATATATATATTTACACAGTATATTGTAGTTGAAAATGATGAACGTGTAACAAAAATATAATATACATTTTTAATATTTTGTCATTCTAAACAATTGAATTATTATATAAAATCCTTAATTATATACAAGTTTTTTTTAATAATAAGAATTTTCATTGTTATATTATCTTAGATCTCATATTAGCCAGTTTAGTCAGTTTATACAATATATTTTTTAAGTTGTTGAAGCCTAGATTTTATACTAGTGTATTATTTTAGTCATTCCAAATGGTAATTTAAATTAATAATTTTTAGTTTCAGCCAAGTATTTTAATTTTTATTTATTAATTAAATTTATATATTTTGGTGTTAGATTTTAAGGACTTTTTTTTTGTTGTTACTTTTTGTAGAATAAACTATTCTTCAACCTAACAAAATTGCAACAAGTATCAAACACTCCCTCTCCCTCATTGGCCACTGGTCAACCAAGCCGGTGACCCCACCCCAAACTCACGCCATTGGTTGAGTCAGTGTTGATAAATCGGAATACTCAGATTGCAATTCAGTTTGCCGCTAGTGGTGCAGAAATGACACACACTAACTTCAATAAATGATTAGGATTAACTGGGGAGGAAGTTTTGAGTTCTAAATATTATGATTGTCACATAGAACATCAAACTCTTGTATTTTAAAACGACACCAACATCCAGTTTTCCATGATATGAGCTCTTTAAGAGAAATGACGACAAAAAAGCTTTGAATTAAAAAGACGTAATGATTTCAAACACACTTGAGGCGTGTTTGCTTTTGTCACATTTCACAAATTCAACACGAGCTGCAGACATTCAGTGTTCCCATTGTTACACTGGCAGATCTATCACAGATGAGCTTCTGTAACGAATCCGTGCAGCGCGGGAATGACTCACAGCGAGGGGAGCTGCATGGCTCCCTGACCGGATATGGATCATATTCCTCCAAACAGAACCTGATCTACTGTCAAATGTGGGAGTTCAGCGGCAGCCCCCACATGAGCTGCACCTGTGGCCCTGGACCCTGGGGACCCGAGATGTCTCGCTCCTCAAAGAGATTCTGTTCTTCACCAGAACTGTTCAGACAGTTATCTGTCCTCCATTGTTCTGATTGTTGTACTGTTGTACGCTGCAGTTGGACAGAAGAAAGACAGTTTAGTGCTCTAATGTGAAAGTATCATTGAAGTCTTTACATCATTCTGTGCCATATTCGACAGCAGTCTGTTCTGAGAGTCAGGAACAGCAGGGGAAAACAAAAACACAAAACAAAAAAACAATGCTTAATGCAATTAATAAAATGCATGTTATCATCCCCAGACAGCATGCAGAACGAAAAACTGCACATTTCCGCAGAATTGTGATATCAGGAATTCATAAAAGTTCTATGCATTCTCCGCACCTTGCATATTTTAATAAGTATATTGGCTAATTTGGTGATGCTCTCATTTACAAATAAGGATGTAGTACTCTCAGCTTCACTTAAATTATTTTGTTTAATTCTCTTCCATAGAATTCTGCACATTTTCCCTCAAAATCAGCACAGAAATTGCAAAAAAAAACAAAGTTAACAGACTTGCGATTCATATAATTCATAATAATTATCTCAAGTTAGTTTTTACATCTATATGAATGTAGTATTTTTAAAATACTATACAATAATAATTTCAAACATTGTTGGAGCCTAAATGTTATTGTAGTTATGCCAACTGGAGGAAAAACAAGTGCACACCGGTGGACTCTCCTCTTCAGTTCACCCCACAGGTTTTCTATGGGGTTCAGGGGACTGGGATGGCCATGGCAGATCCTTGCTTTTGTAGTCAGTGAACCATTTTTGTGTTGATTTTGATGTGTGTTTTGGATCATTGTCTTGCTGGAAGATTCAACCATGGCCCATTTTAAGCTTTCTGGCAGAAGCAATCAGGTTTAGATTTTTTATCTGTTGGTATATGATAGAGTCCATGATGCCATGTATCCGAACAAGATGTCCAGGACCTCTGGCATAAAAACAGCCCCACAACATTAAAGTTCCACCATCATATTTAACCGTGGGCATGAAGTACTTTTCCATATGGCTACCTCTCTGTGTGCACCAAACCCATCTCTGGTGTTTACTGCCAAAAAGCTATTTTTTTGTTTTATCTGACCATAGAACCCAGTGGCATATGAAGCTCCAGTAGTGTCTGGCAAACTGAAGATGCTTGAGTTTGTTGTTGGATGAGAGCAGAGGCTTTTCCTTTCTTCTTGAAACCCTCCCAAACAACTTGTGGTGATGTAGGTGATGTCTGATTGTAGTTTTGGATACTTTTTGACCCCAAGACCCATATAATTACTGCAGTTCTCCAGCTGTGATCCTTGGGAGAATGTTTGGCCATTTGAACCATCCTCCTCACCGTGCGTGGAGACAATATGGACACACGTCCTCTTCCAGGATGATTCATAACATCTCCAGTTGATTGGCACTTCTTAATTATTGCCATGATGGTGGAAATGGGTATTTTCAATGCGTTGACTATTTTATTATAGCCACTTCCCATTTTGTGATGCTCAACAACATTTTGCCGCACATCATAACTTTATTCTTTGGTCTAACCCACTGTGATTGATGATTATGGGAATTTAGCCTCTTACCTCTGATTTATACCCATGTGAAACAAGGAAGTCATGGCTGAACAATTTAATGTTCCTAGTCACACAGGTGCACTAAAAATTTTAAATATGAATGGGAATATGCTTCAGATATATTTTACTCATTATAATTTCTAGGGGTGCCAGTAATTGTGGCAAATGTGTTTTGGAGAAAAATATTCATTTAATTATTTCAGTTATTTATTTAATTATTTTAATTATGTCACTTAAATTAAAGGTTAGGTTTTTGTGAATATTTTGAATGAAAGATCAATGGAATAAAATGCAAAAACCTATTTACATTGTATGCTATATATATATACACACACACACAGTTGAAGTCAGAAGTTTACATACACTTTAAACTATAGTTTTGGCAAGTTGTTTAGGACATCTACTTTGTGCATGACACAAGTAATTTTTCCAACTATTGTTTACAGACAGATTGTTTCACTTTTAATTGACTATATCACAATTCCAGTGGGTCGGAAGTTTACGTACACTAAGTGATGAAAGAAATAAAAGCTGAAACAAATCATTCTCTCTACTATTATTCTGACATTTCACATTCTTAAAATAAAGGAGTGATCCTAACTGACCTAAGACAGGGAATGTTTTCTACAAATAAATGTCAGGAATTGTGGAAAAATGAGTTTAAATGTATTTGGCTAAGGTGTATGTAAACTTCTGACTTCAACTGTTTTTATATATATATATATATATTTTTTTTTTTTTTTTTTTTTTTATTGTGTTATTGTAGTAATGTCAGCTGAAGGAGGATCAAGTATAAGTATAATCAAGTAGAACAAAAATAATATTAATGGTAATTTGTGTTATTCTTAAATTATAATTTTAAATAATCCTTATTTTGCATACTGAATCATATAAAAAATTAAATAAGAATTTTTATTTCTGTTGTATAATCTTAGATCTCATATTAGCCAGTTTAGTCAGTTCTTAAATCTATAGTTATACAATCTATTTAATTTGACATATTATGCAGTATTTTAAGTTGATGGAGCATGGATTTTATAGTAGTGTAATTGGCAAGAATAAAAATATTAAGAGTATTAAAGGAATATTCCGGGTTCAAACAAGTGAAGCTCAATTGACAGCATTTGTGTCATAATGTTGATTATCACAAAAATCGTCCCTCCTTTTCTTTAATAAAAGCACAAATGTGTGTTCCAGTGAGACACTTACAATGGAAGTCAATGGGGTCAATCTGTAAACATTAAAATACTCACTGTTTCAAAAGTATAAAACACAAGACGTAAACAATATGCGTGTTAACATGAATTTGCTGTGATGAAATCACTTACAAACCTTTTCTGCTAATTTTACAGCTTCATTGCCATGACAATGTAATATCAATAAACCTTAAAACCCTAAAACGACTGTAAAAATGACGATTTAAACAGCTCAAATAATACACCAGTTTTAACAGAAGAATTAATGTAAGTGCTTTGATAAAATTATAAGCTTCACATTTCTGCCTTTAAACTAGGGATGCACCAATCCTATACCTGGATCGGCATCGGCTCCGATACTCGACGAGCCCGATCCAAATCCAATACTATGTGTTAGTCATGGTCATTACTGTCCAAAAATGACATAAAAGAACCATAAAAACACCATTATAGCAGTTCATATGGCTCGTGCATTTTATTCAAAGCCACTTGAAGACGTGCGATAGCTCTGTAAATCACAAAAGGATGTTTAATAAGTAAATATATAGTATGCACAGCGCCAGCGTGTTAGTGAATGCTGCTGCTCTGTTGACACAAACTCACGCACAGGCTGCTGATGCACTCGCGGATATTTTTATCCTTCATGCGTGTGCAATATTTGAGCACTACTCAAGAACAACATCTCCGATGTAGATGCTCAATAGTTCGGTTCACTTATAATATGCATTTAGAACGGCACCGGAGGAGCATTTGACCAGAATCTGAATAAGAAGTGAATTAAGCCTACAAACAGACACATACAGGACTTCCTGGAGAGTTCAGAATGTCAAAATAAAAGCGTGAGGGTTTAAAAAGTGCGCAATTTAAATATATTACTGTTGTATTTAAAATTAAAAGTCAATAATAATATTAATAACTTTTATTATTATTGTCATCATTATTATTTGTTTACAATTTATAACAATATTTAAGTCGAATGGGTTCCAAAAAATAAATGTGTGAATGAAAAGTGGACTGATGTCTTACAATTAAATTGAACAAAAAAAGAGATCTGAAGTCCAGATGCACGTTGAAACATAAAAAAATAAAAATAAAACACTGGTTTCTTTTCTACTGAAGACATGAAGACTGGAATTACTGTTAATTTTGCTGCTACATTATCCAGTTTACTAGTTAATAATAAAGTGTTTCTTAATAAGCTATACATTTATATTGAAATAATGTGTAGTTAGAGGTTTGTGTCTCTTTACATATTAAAGAGTACTCCAAATTATTTCCACACAATTATGTAAAGATATTCTAAACTGATTATGCAAAACAACAACACTGGTATCGGCTTGGGATCGGTATCGGCTGATACTGAGATTTATAGTAGGTATCGGTGCATACCTACTATAAACCCTCCAAAAATGGTCCCCATTGACTTCCATTATAAGTGCCTCACTGGAACCTCCATTTTTGCTTTTTGACGGACAATTCAAAATACATTTTTGTGCTGTCAATTGAGCTTAACTTGTATTGAATCCGGAATATTACTTTAAGGGATGGTTCACCCAAAAACGAAAATTCTCTCATCATTTACTCACCCTTATACCATCCCAGATGTGTAGAATAATAATATATTTTTAATCTTTTAGCAAAAAAGGACTTAAACCCACACCTATCATATCACTTCTGAAAACATGGATTAAACCACTGGAGTCTTATGGATTACTTTTATGCTGCCTTTATGTGCTTTTTGGAGCGTTATGTGCAGTTTTGGTCACCATTCACTTGCATTGTATGGACCTACAGAGCTAAAATATTCTTCTAAAAAACGTAATTTGTGTTCTGCAGAAGAAAAAAAGTGTTGTAGTCTTAATAACGCTCTCTGATCAGAGCCGTTCACAGGCGTCCCCTCAAACACCTGCTGGATCACTGACCCGCACCGCTGCTGAGCTGCTGCACATTGAACCATTGTCTTTATCAGATGGACTCTTTGAAGCTCAATCTGATTGGTGTTTCTCAGTTAATAGAGTTACGGTGACCGCGGTCATGTCTCCCCCACGGCTACAGCTGCTCTCAGCGATAACACACGTTTGTTTTCATAGGGAAATGGAAAAATGTCAAGTCGATTTTTTTGGCAAGATGCTGCAGGATCGTGTCACGCCGGATGCTGCTGTGACGTCACACATGGAAGTTAAAATTATGGACCGTTTGTGTGCATGCAGTAACAGTGAATCTGATTGTTTTAGATAAAGAAAAACAAGATTAGACAACTCTCTGCCTGACTAGATTTTATCTATCAGGATACATTTGACAGCGAAAAGGATTGAAGGATGTCTCGAAAGAAATGTGTTGCAGGAGCAGAGCAAGTATTTACATTGTAATAAAAGATTATGAAGAAAAACTTGTTTTAGAATGATGCATCATTCGTGATAACACTAAGAAAGACTTGAACACCTTTTTAGCCTGTTGTCTCATTTCTAATATGCTGAAAATGGTCCCTTTCATCTTTCTTCGTCTCAACTTTAGCAGACATTTCAAACTTCTGTTTGTTGTGCATTAGGGATGTGCCACGGACTAATCGACTAGTCGTGAGATTGAAGTATTCTAGGATGTCTGACACTGTTTTAATAAATAGTTTAAACTGCTTGATGTCGTGAACTAGATGTGTACCCACATAATTATCTTGCAGTTCTGCGCTTTTGAATGTGCAGCGAGGATCAATTTGAAGCGTTCTGTACTGGAGCCTTTCTTATTTCTTACATTTTTTACTTTGATAGTTTAGTGCAATAAGGTGGAATAGTTATTTAGCTGTATATATGTTACGGGGGGGTCACGTAAACATACCAGAGCCTAATTGACCCTTCACTAAGCTCCGCCCCCTTTGTTACGGTCGCTCGCACTGACAGGCTCTGAAGAACTCCACATAGGAATGGCAGATGGATTCACTCCCAAATCAGTGCAGGAAATGCAGTTAAAATCCACTGTTTGCATCTTGAGTTCTTGTGTGCTGATGGCTGATGAACACTTTGTAGTGAGCGAGGGGTTAAGAGGACGGGAGGGTGATAGATGAGTCGTCTCGACTCCTGCATGAACTCAGGAAGGTCAAAGGTCACTGAAGGTGTGTGTGTGTGTGTGTGTGTGTGTGTGTGTGTGCGTGTGTGTGTGTGTGCAGTGTTTCCCCTAGGATTTTTTGTTGTAGTGGTGCTTTTGTGCATGCCTCCACGAGCCCATAACGCCGGACGTGTATTCACGCATGTCGGTGGAAGAATAGCTTAAAACGATCTTAGAATCATTATATATGGGCTATTCATGTTCGCTTGTCATGTGTGTCTTTACTGCGGGCTGTTGAAGAGCTCTGGGGGTAAAATTTACTAAAACATCTGAACATTTACAACAATCTTACCTAAAACACATGGGGGTTACAATTCCCCCGTGGGATTCACAGGGCAGATAATATAGCTGTACAGGACAGATGGAGCTCCAGATAGATGGATGTAACAGGTTCAACAAGCGTTCAGTGAGGTGCAGGAGAGAGGCATGCGGAAGAGCTGATTTACTCACACAGATTCTGGAATTACAGTTTTATTCAATCAAACACAAGATTATTTATTTGTTCATATGTATGGATTGGTTTGCCAATTCATAGCTGCATGTTAAAGTGAATAAAAGCTGCAAAATGCATTAAATTCCAAAAGCAAACCAAAATCCCAATATTTTATGGGATCTAAAATCCTAAGACTTTTTACTTTAAACAAGCCTGAAATATACCAGGGACTCTTATTTTGAAATTACAGAGATTTGTCTCCGTTGCAATGCTCTATATGTGAGTATATTTCCAAATGAAGCTTTTTACAGCCTATAGATTCACCAGATGAGGTTTCTTGATATGAAAATAAAATATTGGCAACTATCGGCATATATTTTTTCCAATAACCGATAGCTCCAAAAAGCAAATATTGGTACCGATTAATCTGTAAAACCGATATATCGGTCTACCTCTATTAGGCAGTATGTTAGTCGCAGTCGCCACTCACCTTCGTTGCATCATTTTTCCATGCAACTGAATGGCATTTATGAGAGAACAAGGTTAAATTGAAATGACATTTTAAATAAGTTGAGATCTGGAGAATTAAATAGTTTAGTTGCATGAGGGACACATTGTTGGTTTATTTAAGTGTCGCATTCGACTTTGGGTTTTAAATTCTCAACAAAATTGTTTCATTCAGCTGACACTTTCGATGTGTTTGAAAAAGTCAGTCCTTAATCGGTATTCGTTTCTAGGGGTTTTAATCACTAGATGTTTTACTGCATTTAACCTGGATTTCGCCATGAAATAAATATGCCATGGAAGCTGGCATGGTGTTACATTACAATCAGTTAAACAGTTCAATTTTTGCCTAATTCATCAAAGAATGAAGGAATGCAGCAGTTCAGTCCAGCAACAAGAGCTTTACTGCAATCACACTTACATGACAGAATAAAGGTGCTGTCTGTCTGTCTGTCTGTATTTTATGTTTGTGACTGAAATCCTGCTGAATCCACACACAGAAACCTTAAAGAGTGTCATGATCGTCCTGGCGTCTGCAGTCTGTCTCAGAGACTCGGGTATTTTTGATAATCTTGTCAAGGCCGTGAGCGTCTGTGGCTTTGTTCCAGCAGCTGTGATATCATAGACAGTACAAGCTTTTCTCAACACACACACACACACACACTGAACGCCTGGCCGTGATTCACTCAACACGAATCACAACATTAACACAAACACACTGATCTTTACACTACACACAATCTCTCGCGGCATTAAACTCGGTTTTGGTTTCATGTTTTGCAGGACTGTATTTGCATTTACTAGTTCAGCGTGTTGATCAGATCCTTTCCTGTGAACGACCACTGTTAACAATAATCAATATTGCATGTCAGAATGTCATGGTGATTATACTTGATTCTGTAGAAGCCACAAGTCAGTGGAATATCACATTTACTCTTTAAAAAACAATGGCTGGTAAAGAACTACACTACCCATAATCCTGAATAGTGATCCTCCAACATTTGGCCTTATGCTGCGTTCCATTCAAAGTCAGATGTTTACGACTTGATATCTCCGATCTCCAACAATAAAGGCATTCCATTGCCCAAAGTTCAGAAGATTACGCATAAGCAAACCAAACTGCAACGTTCCCATTAGCTCAGCAGTTGTTCGATTGTCACCAGAGACGTCTCCTAGCAACCAAATTGATAAACGATGCTGCAATACCATTATTAGTTGTACAGGTGTATGATAATCATATAACGAGGTTAAAACGTGTGAAAATCACTACGGTGTTAGTCAGACCAGTCATTGCAAACACAGACTTTACATATATGCAAACTGTCAGGTAATCGTTAACTGAAAGAAATCACAAAGCAGTTTCACTCCATCGAGCTCAATGTATACAGCAGTGCTGACGCGAGTCATATGGAAGCTCCTTAAAGCTCACATCGGGTGAAACAGTACTGACATTTTTTAAAGAGAGACACACACACGGGTTATGTGAGTTGTGTGTTTGCATTGTGAAGTGCACAAACTCTCGTCCTGCACTGTTTTGTAACTGCAGTCAAACTCTAGACAGTCGCTGCACTCCATTAAAATGCCTGAAGTGTTTACTGACTCTACAAATCTCACCGCACGAGTTACAGCGGCCGTTCACCGAGACACACCTCCATCATCATGAGCTGCAATGCCAAACAACAGATCTGATAGATTTGCCTGGATTTAAAGTCTGCATGAAATGATGTTCACAACCCATTTTACTTCCAGAATGTGACACATTTCAGAATAAAATTTAATAAACAAGAAAAACTGTAGGGCGCTCTTGATTTGATCTATTAGGAATTGGTTTGTCATGGAATAAGGGTGTTAAGGTACCAGAATGGAGGCAGAGCTGACTGAGTTTTGTGCATTTTGTCCCAGGAATAAAATGTATTTGATGGATACTGAAGGCCAAACACCCACGTGTTAATTTACCGGACTCATTAAGACTCGTTGATACCTCTTGGTGAATTATTTTCAGCATTTTAACAAGACTTTGTCTCTCTGCAGCTAATGTGTTGGACACCATGTTACTGACGAATTCTGGAAAGGCGACGGTGGGCGGCACTAAAGACAGCAGCAGAAGCACAGCAGCTGTGATTCCAGAGAGAATGTTATTATGTCACTGTTACCATCACTGTCCTGAAGACGCTACAAACAACACCTGCAGGTATACACACAGTCACACACACACACTCACACACCCGCACTCACGCACACGCGCACACACACTCTCACGCACAGAAACACACGCACTCACGCACACGTGCACGCACACACACTCACAGACACACACACACACGCACTCACACACACACAGTCACACATGCACACACACACTCTCACACACTCATACACAGACACACACACACACTCGCATGCGCACACTCGCACGCTCACACGCACTGGCACGCACACTCACTCACGCGCACACTCTCGCACTCACACCACACACACTCACATGCAAACACACACACTCACACATACTCGCACACACTCACGCACACACTCTCGCACTCACACACGCACGCACTCACATGCAGACACACACACACATACTCGCACACACACGCACACACTCTCGCACTCACACACTCACACTCACACATACTCGCATACACTCACGCACACACTCTCGCACGCACACACACTCACTTGCGCACACACACACACACCCTCACACACTCACACGTGCACACACACCCAGTTGCCTTCAGCTTGCTCACTGGGGCTCAAAATACAATTATTATTTAATTATTAAATTTTATACTCAATTTTCAATCATATTTAATCAAACTACACAATGGTGACTCTAAGACTTTAGATATTACATTTTCATTTTCTGTTAATGCATGATCTTCTGTAAAGCTGCTTTGAAATGATGTGTGTTGTGAAAAGCGCTATACACATAAAAATGACTTAAACCGTATTACATCTGGTGAAATATATGGACTATAAAAAGCTTAATTTGCCAAATTCTAAATTATTGAGTATTGTAACGGAGCCAAGTGTCTGTCATTTCAAAATAAGAGTCCCTTGTGTGTTTTGTGCTTGTTTTTATTAAAATTCCCACGTTATGCACCAAATCTTCATTTTTGTTTCTTAATAGGATTTTGGTTGTTCTCAACTGCATTTGCGATTTTATTTATTTTGGACTCTTGCAGTCTCTATGTCTGTGCCCATCATAGTAAGGAAAGAATTGGAACATTTTTATTTTTTTAATCTATAAATTTATTTTAAAACAGCCAGTTAATTAGTTATTGATATCGGCAAAATCCACTATTGGTCGACCTGTAATGCAAATACTGTACTGCTGTTTGCTTACAGTATACTTTTCTAAATTAAATAATTGTCACTTATTAAATATTTTGGCATACACTGGCCAAATAAATAAAAATACATACATACACACACACACACACACACATATATATATATATATATATATATATATATATATATATATATATATATATATGTGTGTGTGTGTGTGTGTGTATCACATCTGGGAAGGCTTTCCACAAGGTTTAGGAGTGTGTTTATGGGAATTTTTGACCATTCTTCCAGAAGCGCATTTGTGAGGTCAGACACTGATGTTGGATGAGAAGGTCTGGCTCGCAGTCTTCACTCTAATTCATCCCAAAGGTGCTCTATCGGGTTGAGGTCAGGACTCTGTGCAGGCCAGTCAAGTTCTTCCACACCAAACTCGCTCATCCATGTCTTTATGGACCTTGCTTTGTGCACTGGTGCGCAGTCATGTTGGAACAGGAAGGGGCCATCCCCAAACTGTTCCCACAAAGTTGGGAGCATGGAATTGTCCAAAATCTCTTGGTATGCTGAAGCATTCAGAGTTCCTTTCACTGGAACTAAGGGGCCAAGCCCAGCTCCTGAAAAACAACCCCACACCATAATCCCCCTCCACCAAACTTCACAGTTGGCACAATGCAGTCAGACAAGTACCGTTCTCCTGGCAACCGCCAAACCCAGACTCGTCCATCAGATTGCCAGATGGAGAAGTGTGATTCGTCACTCCAGAGAACGCGTCTCCACTGCTCTAGAGTTCAGTGGCAGCGTGCTTTACACCACTGCATCCGACGCTTTGCATTGCACTTGGTGATGTATGGCTTGGATGCAGCTGCTCGGCCATGGAAACCCATTCCATGAAGCTCTCTACGCACTGTTCTTGAGCTAATCTGAAGGCCACATGAACTTTGGAGGTCTGTAGCGATCGACTCTGCAGAAAGTTGGCGACCTCTGCGCACTATGCGCCTCAGCATCCGCTGACCCCGCTCTGTCATTTTACGTGGCCTACCACTTCGTGGCTGAGTTGCTGTCATTCCCAATCGCTTCCACTTTGTTATAATACCACTGACAGTTGACTGTGGAATATTTAGTAGCGAGGAAATTTCACGACTGGACTTGTTGCACAGGTGGCATCCTATCACAGTACCACGCTGGAATTCACTGAGCTCCTGAGAGCGCCCCATTCTTTCACAAATGTTTGTAGAAGCAGTCTGCATGCCTAGGTGCTTCATTTTATACACCTGTGGCCATGGAAGTAATTGGAACACCTGAATTCAATTATTTGGATGGGTGAGCGAATACTTTTGGCAATATAGTGTGTGTGTGTGTGTGTATATATATATATATATATATATATATATATATATATATATATATATATATATATATATATATATAAAATTAATTGATACCTACTCGAACAACACAAAAGGGGTGTCATTTTAAAGCTTAGAAGCTGGACTTTAGAATGCATATATGCAATATGACAAACTCTAAACAAGTGCTTTTTAATTTGCCGACAAATTAGAATTGTTCCGTTTACATAACTTCTAAAATGTAATTATTTACTCAAACATACGGTGAAAAAAAATGTGCAGATCGGAAAGGTCTCAAGTAGAAAACAACAAGCATATTGTTTCACTCACAGATCAAATATACATCGAGTAAAAACTATGAAAGCACAGAGTTTATATGTTATAAGCAGATTTCTTTTTGTCGCATTTTCGCTTGTTACTTAATGAGACATAAACAGAAAAAAAAACAGCAGATGTTCCTGATTAAAATGAGCCCAAATGCAAAGTGAATGTATAGATCTTAAAATAATCTTTGAGAAAATATGAAGCTACCTCAGATATCTTTAAAATCATTCTTGGGGATGGTCTCGAGTTACAAAGTGGACCAATCACAGCTGTTGAATTCTGCGTAACTGCTTTTTGGAGAAGTGCACATCAGGCTACAGTGTAGGTTTGATGAAGAAGTATAACTGGACCTTTATTTGATGTTTATGATGGTAATTTCTGAACAGGACTGATGGTTATTGCTTCACTATGGTGGAAGAGGAAGACGGCGGCGCTCCAGTGCTCACATCTGGATGTTTGGGTCTGATGGGCTCCGAGTTTCAGTGCAGGGTGAGTCATATATGCACATTTATACACACATTTCTTCATTTCAATTTCATCCAAGCGACTTACAGTGCATTCAAGATATTCATTTTATCAGTATGTGTTTTCTTGGAATCAAACCCATGATGTTGCTTGCGCCATGCTCTAGCAGAGAGCCACAGGATGTGCTGTTGTGAAAGTTCTGTCTCCTTCTGATCTCACATGCTCTTCCATTAGGACACAGGGAACGCTCGTCTGAGGAGGATGTTGGAATGTTGTACGGATCAGGATTACTGTAACCGTGACCTTCACCCGACCCTGCCGCCTCTCAAGAGACCTGGTGAGAGAGACCACACACACACACACACACACACACACACACACACACAGCATTATAATGACAGAATCCACTGCGGTGGAAGACTTGATTTATTTAACCTTTTTGTTCACTACATAATTCACATAATTGTGTTTGTGTTTGACTATCATTCTGAAATGATAAAATTGTAATAATTAAGAATGAGTTGGTGTGTCCAAACTCCTGGCGGTGTAAATCAAAATACAACAGCATTACTATCACTGTACTGCCACAGTACATTTGGTACGGGACATCGGAGTAACGTTCAGTCATAAGATCACGAATAGAACACACAATCACACCCGTCTCTGGTCTCATGGTTTTTGACAGGTTCAAGTGTTACTAACCGCAGCTTTTGGGCTGCAGCAGCTGCGCAGGTGAAATGTGGTCTGCAGTGAGAGCGTTCTCAATCACTCTAATGAAAAGGACACGCATTCCCATGGGAGCGCTTGAGTTTCCTCATATCTGACGATCTGTCACAGTGCAGACACACCTCCAACACTCAGAGAGTGTGTGTGTGTGTGTGTGTGTGTGTGTGTGTGTGTGCGTGTGTGTGTGTGTGTGGATGTACTTGCCTTTCGTTTGGGGAATAAATCGTATTCTCACAATACCTCTCTTTTGGGGCATCCTTAATTGGAAAAATAAAGAAATAATGTTTTAAGTTCTTAAAATGTTAAGCTAAATTTAGGGGTAGTCTATGGTAATTTAAGTTTACCTTTAATGACAACAATAGAAGTGAATGGACATCCTGATTTGGAGAAAAAAAAATTAAATAACAAATAAATAAAATTAAATAATAATACATAAAAATAAGTAAATAAACAAATGAATATATAGATAATGTTTTTTAATTCTTAAAATGTGTGTGTGTGTGTCGATGGTAAGGTTAGAGTCCCAGCGCGTGTTCTCTTTTCGTTGAGCTGTCATTGGTGTCGTCCGTCAGAAACTTGATCAGCACGCAGCAGCAGGAAGAATGTGATCGATCATGACTACATTTCCCTCCGCTAGTTCTCAACACACACACACACACACACACACACACACACACACACACACACAGAGAGAAAGTGGAGGCCAAAAACTTTTCATTATCAGAAAATGATAGAAACCCAGAAATGATACAGAAAGAAGCACAGATGAAGCCGTCACATGTTGTTTGTTGTAAACACAATTTATTTGTTTGTTCTGCACAGATCTGAACAGCAGTATTCATCACATTGTGCTCTTCATCTCTGTGACTGTCTGCAGTGTCGTTCTGGCCTTCATCATCATTTTCCGCTATTACAGGTACATGCATCACTCATAGTACATGTTGGATTCTTAATAATATCAGTTAATCATTTAATTATATTTGTTTCCTGTCTGTGACAGATACAAGCGTCAGGAGAGTCGAGCGAGGTACAGTATCGGTCTGGAACAGGACGAGACGTTCATCCCCGCTGGAGAATCTCTGAAGGATCTGATTGAACAGTCTCAGAGTTCAGGCAGTGGATCAGGACTCCCTCTGCTGGTCAGACACACTCATAACAACAACATGTTGTACATCATTCAAATTCTGTAATGGTAATGGACAGTATGTGATGAATGCTGTCCATAGAGTTGCTTGAACCAGGAATATTCCTTACAGTAACAAAACTGAAGTTTGATTTCCACACTTCTAAAAGCACCTGTTTGCTGTTAGTTGTTGTTTAACTGTGTTTTATGGGCATTCTCTCTTGGCAGGTGCAGCGAACGATTGCAAAACAGATCCAGATGGTGAAGCAGATCGGTAAGGGCCGTTACGGCGAGGTGTGGATGGGTCGCTGGCGTGGCGAGCGCGTCGCTGTGAAGGTTTTCTTCACCACTGAAGAAGCCAGCTGGTTCAGAGAGACGGAGATCTATCAGACTGTCCTGATGAGACACGAGAACATTCTGGGTAAAAATGGTGTTCTGATTGGTCAAGACTGAGCGCTCAGTATGACTGACAGCTGTCATCACAGGCAGTTTGAGACACAAGGGGTTTGATAACTGAGAAATGTTTGTTAGAACTGTAACAGTCTTTTCATTGTAACATTACGTGATGGCGTTACTCTTAGTAACAGTAACACATTCTGTTACATTGTAACTATTACTTTTGTGTCACTTTCACTCTCTCTCTCTCTTCCTGAAGGGTAGCACTGCTCTTGGCTCATAGGTTGTTTTGATTTCATTTTGCTTGACTTTCTCTTCAGTTTCATGTCTTTTCTCTTCCCGTCAGGTTTCATCGCTGCTGATATTAAAGGCACAGGCTCGTGGACGCAGCTGTATCTGATCACGGACTATCATGAGAGCGGATCACTGTATGACTACCTCAAATCCACCACGCTGGACACGAAATCTCTGCTGCGGCTTGCGTTCTCCACCGTGTCCGGTCTGTGTCACCTGCACACGGAGATCTGCGGCACGCAGGGAAAACCGGCCATCGCTCACCGAGACCTGAAGAGTAAAAATATACTGGTGAAGAAGAACGGCACCTGCTGCATCGCTGACCTCGGACTCGCTGTCAAACTCATCAGGTACAATATGAGGGAAGATGTGGAAAAGACATTTTTTTTTATAGTCAATAATTTTTATAGTTATGCTCAACTCTAAAGTATTTTATCAGCTAGATATTTATTTATTAAAATTATTGTCAGTGGTCAAAAGAACCAATGTACTAGATTTCCGCTTTAGGGCCCTATTTTAAGAGTCATAAGCACAAAGTCAGTGGGCACTAAGGTTATTATAGTTTTGCATTTTCAAATTTGTTTTATTTTAAAACTGTTTTGAAATTTGCTATAAATTTCAGCTTAGTTTTAGTAATTTTAGTTTAGGAATTAATATAATTTCCACAGTATATAAAATAAGCAAGACCTTTCGAGTTTGAGATTAATTGGCAAATGTTTTAATACACTAAAAGCAGGAGAAAACATGTTGGATAATTGCACAGTTTACTTCGACTCGCTTGTGTATAATAACAATAAGCTGTAGAAATAGAAATAAAAATCAGTTTCTACACTCAAACCATTTCAATATTTATTATTTCTGTCTTTGTTTAGATGATCATAGTTTTAAACATGTAATAATTAGTATTTTTATAATGGATTTTCATAGTTTAATATTGAAAGTCTGCGTCTGAAGGCTAAAACAGTCAAATCTGTTTATAAAAGACATTTGAAAAGTAACAAATAAATGATGAAGGCCAGGTGAAAAGTTTTTAGTTGGTTTAAAAAATAAATAAAAATCAACCTCAAATATATATATATATATATAATTTATTATATATCTATTAATGTATATAAATTAAATATTATATATATAATCTATTAAATATCTATTAATGTATATAAATTAAATATCTATTATATATATAATCTATTATATATCTATTAATGTATATAAATTAAATATCTATTATATATATAATCTATTAAATATCTATTAATGTATATAAATTAAATATCTATTATATATATAATCTATTAAATATCTATTAATGTATATAAATTAAATATCTATTATATATATAATCTATTAAATATCTATTAATGTATATAAATTAAATATCATATATATAATCTATTAAATATCTATTAATGTATATAAATTAAATATCTACTATATATATAATCTATTATATATCTGTTAATGTATATAAATTAAATATTATATATATAATCTATTAAATATCTATTAATGTATATAAATTAAATATCTATTATATATATAATCTATTATATATCTATTAATGTATATAAATTAAATATCTATTATATATATAATCTATTAAATATCTATTATATATATATAATCTATTAAATATCTATTAATGTATATAAATTAAATATCTATTATATATATAATCTATTATATATCTATTATATATATATAATCTATTAAATATCTATTAATGTATATAAATTAAATATCTATTATATATATAATCTATTAAATATCTACTATATATATATAATCTATTAAATATCTATTAATGTATATAAATTAAATATCTACTATATATATAATCTATTATATATCTGTTAATGTATATAAATTAAATATTATATATATAATCTATTAAATATCTATTAATGTATATAAATTAAATATCTATTATATATATAATCTATTATATATCTATTAATGTATATAAATTAAATATCTATTATATATATAATCTATTAAATATCTATTATATATATATAATCTATTAAATATCTATTAATGTATATAAATTAAATATCTATTATATATATAATCTATTATATATCTATTATATATATATAATCTATTAAATATCTATTAATGTATATAAATTAAATATCTATTATATATATAATCTATTAAATATCTATTAATGTATATAAATTAAATATCTATTATATATATAATCTATTATATATCTGTTAATGTATATAAATTAAATATCTATTATATATATATAATTTTATATATATATATAATATTTAATTTATATATATAAATCTATTATATATCTATTAATGTATATAAATTAAATATCGATTATATATATAATCTATTATATATCCATTAATGTATATAAATTAAATATCTATTATATATATAATCTATTATATATCTATTAATGTATATAAATTAAATATCTATTATATATATAATTATTAAATATCTATTAATGTATATAAATTAAATATCATATATATGTAATCTATTAAATATCTATTAATGTATATAAATTAAATATCTACTATATATATAATCTATTATATATCTGTTAATGTATATAAATTAAATATCTATTATATATATAATCTATTATATATCTGTTAATGTATATAAATTAAATATCTATTATATATATATATATATATATATATATATATAATATTTAATTTATATATATAAATCTATTATATATCTATTAATGTATATAAATTAAATATCGATTATATATATAATCTATTATATATCCATTAATGTATATAAATTAAATATCGATTATATATATAATCTATTATATATCTATTAATGTATATAAATTAAATATCTATTATATATATAATCTATTATATATCTATTAATGTATATAAATTAAATATCTATTATATATATAATCTATTAAATATCTACTATATATATATAATCTATTAAATATCTATTAATGTATATAAATTAAATATCTACTATATATATAATCTATTAATGTATATAAATTAAATATCGATTATATATATAATCTATTAAATATCTATTAATGTATATAAATTAAATATCAATTATATATATAATCTATTATATATCTATTAATGTATATAAATTAAATATCTATTATATATATAATCTATTAAATATCTATTAATGTATATAAATTAAATATCTACTATATATATAATCTATTAATGTATATAAATTAAATATCTATTATATATATAATCTATTATATATCTATTAATGTATATAAATTAAATATCGATTATATATATAATCTATTATATATCCATTAATGTATATAAATTAAATATCGATTATATATATATAATCTATTAAATATCTATTAATGTATATAAATTAAATATCTACTATAATCTATTATATATCTATTAATGTATATAAATTAAATATCTATTATATATATAATCTATTATATATCCATTAATGTATATAAATTAAATATCTATTATATATATAATCTATTATATATCTATTAATGTATATAAATTAAATATCTATTATATATATAATCTATTAAATATCTATTAATGTATATAAATTAAATATCATATATGTAATCTATTAAATATCTATTAATGTATATAAATTAAATATCTACTATATATATAATCTATTATATATCTGTTAATGTATATAAATTAAATATCTATTATATATATATCTATTATATATCTGTTAATGTATATAAATTAAATATCTATTATATATATATATATATATATATATATATATATATATATATATATAATATTTAATTTATATATATAAATCTATTATATATCTATTAATGTATATAAATTAAATATCGATTATATATATAATCTATTATATATCCATTAATGTATATAAATTAAATATCGATTATATATATAATCTATTATATATCCATTAATGTATATAAATTAAATATCGATTATATATATAATCTATTATATATCTATTAATGTATATAAATTAAATATCTATTATATATATAATCTATTAAATATCTACTATATATATAATCTATTAATGTATATAAATTAAATATCGATTATATATATAATCTATTATATATCCATTAATGTATATAAATTAAATATCGATTATATATATAATCTATTAATGTATATAAATTAAATATCTATTATATATATAATCTATTATATATCTATTAATGTATATAAATTAAATATCGATTATATATATAATCTATTATATATCTATTAATGTATATAAATTAAATATCTATTATATATATAATCTATTAAATATCTATTAATGTATATAAATTAAATATCTACTATATATATAATCTATTAATGTATATAAATTAAATATCTATTATATATATAATCTATTATATATCTCTTAATGTATATAAATTAAATATCGATTATATATATAATCTATTATATATCCATTAATGTATATAAATTAAATATCGATTATATATATAATCTATTATATATCTATTAATGTATCTACTATATATATAATCTATTAATGTATATAAATTAAATATCTATTATATATATAATCTATTATATTTCTATTAATGTATATAAATTAAATATCGATTATATATATAATCTATTATATATCCATTAATGTATATAAATTAAATATCGATTATATATATAATCTATTATATATCTATTAATGTATATAAATTAAATATCTATTAATGTATATAAATTAAATATCTACTATATATATAATCTATTAATGTATATAAATTAAATATCTATTATATATATAATCTATTATATATCTATTAATGTATATAAATTAAATATCGATTATATATATAATCTATTATATATCCATTAATGTATATAAATTAAATATCGATTATATATATAATCTATTATATATCTATTAATGTATATAAATTAAATATCGATTATATATATAATCTATTAAATATCTATTAATGTATATAAATTAAATATCTATTATATATATAATCTATTAAATATCTATTAATGTATATAAATTAAATATCTACTATATATATAATCTATTAATGTATATAAATTAAATATCTACTATATATATAATCTATTATATATCTATTAATGTATATAAATTAAATATCTATTATATATATAATCTATTAAATATCTATTAATGTATATAAATTAAATATCTACTATATATATAATCTATTAATGTATATAAATTAAATATCTATTATATATATAATCTATTATATTTCTCTTAATGTATATAAATTAAATATCGATTATATATATATAATCTATTATATATCCATTAATGTATATAAATTAAATATCGATTATATATATAATCTATTATATATCTATTAATGTATCTACTATATATATAATCTATTAATGTATATAAATTAAATATCTATTATATATATAATCTATTATATTTCTCTTAATGTATATAAATTAAATATCGATTATATATATAATCTATTATATATCCATTAATGTATATAAATTAAATATCGATTATATATATAATCTATTATATATCTATTAATGTATATAAATTAAATATCTATTAATGTATATAAATTAAATATCTACTATATATATAATCTATTAATGTATATAAATTAAATATCTATTATATGTATAATCTATTATATATCTATTAATGTATATAAATTAAATATCGATTATATATATAATCTATTATATATCCATTAATGTATATAAATTAAATATCGATTATATATATAATCTATTATATATCTATTAATGTATATAAATTAAATATCGATTATATATATAATCTATTAAATATCTATTAATGTATATAAATTAAATATCTACTATATATATAATCTATTATATATCTATTAATGTATATAAATTATATATATATATATATATATATATATATATATAGATATTTATACTATATATACATACATATACATATACACACACACAACCGGTCAAAAGTTTTGAAACACTTGAATGAAATGTTTCTCATGATCTTAAAGCGTATGCTTTGAAATTAGTTTTGTAGACAAAAATATAATTGTGCCACCATATTAATTCATTTCATTATAAAACTAAAATTGTAAAAGTTTTTGAAATGGATGACTTGGACCAAATAATAAAGAAAAGCAGCCAATAAGTGCCCAACATAGATGGGAACTCCTTCAATACTGTTTAAAAAGCATCCCAGGGTGATACCTCAAGAAGTTGGTTGAGAAAATGTCAAGAGTACATGTCTGCAAATTCTAGACAAAAGGTGACTACTTTGAAGATGCTCAAATATAACACAGTTTTGATTTATTTGGGATTTTGTTTAGTCACAACATAATTCCCATAGTTTTAATGACTTTCTTTATTATTATTCTAAAATGTGAAGAATAATTATAATAATGAGTGTTTCAAAATTTCTGACCGGTAGTGTATGTATATATATAAAACAGTAGATCATTGCATGTTTTCTGTCATTAATTTGAAAACTGCAACATTTATCCTGTTGGTTATGTGACAGACAGAGTTGTTGGACAGCACAAACTCAACCTGAAATTCAATACAATCAGTGACTGTTAATGTTCACACAGTTTTGCATCAGATGTTTAAAAGGACTTTTATTTCCGATTCCTCTCAGTGACACTAATGAAGTGGACATCCCGCCCAACACACGCGTCGGCACAAAACGCTACATGCCTCCTGAAGTTCTGGACGAGAGTTTGAACCGCAGTCACTTCCAGTCGTACATCATGGCTGACATGTACAGCTTCGGTCTCATCCTGTGGGAGATGGCGAGGAGATGTGTGTCCTGCGGTCAGTTCAAACGCTTTGAAGACAACATCAAAATCTGCAGAAGTTATACTGTATTATCAGCATACCTAATATATATATATATACTGTATGTTGATTACACTTCTAGCCAAATACCCAAGAATCAAAAAAATTAACTGATTCTATACGGGACTTATATAACATTAGTTTATTAATGTTTGTGCAACTTTTTTGGAGACACAGAACTGCGGATGTCTCGATATGCACAAATGCATTTAGATAAATTGTGAATGTGTTCTTTTATATTCTGTTCATGGTTATATAACTTCCGTTTCGTAAGCTTGACTTGTAACATGTATTACAAGTTTATGTTCTGGCTGTTAATAGGAAGACATTGCTTTTTTTAACTTTACTTAAAGCAGGCCAAGACCACATATATTGGTATATGATCACATCACGAGGCCTGTTGACAATGCGCTGCTTTTGCATCTCTATACATATACGATACATTACAGCTTCTGCAGAGAAAATTGGATGCTGATTGTGTTATAATGCCTTACTCTCATGACTGTGAAAAGGATAAGTATTATAATTGTTGTTTAATGTTGTGTATTATGAATGCATTATAAATATGGGCTTATAGAATGAAGTGATGGTATGGTAATGATGTAAAGTGTTTGTACAGGTATCGTGGAGGAATATCAGCTGCCGTATCATGATCTGGTGCCCACAGACCCGTCGTATGAAGACATGAGAGAGGTGGTGTGTATCAAGAGACACAGACCCTCGTTCGCGAACCGCTGGAGCAGCGATGAGGTACACACATCACACACTTTCTCATATGCTCGAGATGCAATATAAAGAATCTCATATTACTGTTGGTTCCATTTTTTGGAAGTCTTCTTGCCTGCACGCAGAAAAGAATCATATTCTTAAGGAGTATTTTCATTTTCTCAGTGAATGCACTTAGCTGCATAGAGAGATATAGGATGCTCCCTATTTAGGGAATGACTTAACCTCTAGTGTGTTTGAAATGCACCTTTTTTTCATCCTAACTCCATATAAAGCCTCTGAAAGCAACATTTTTCAGCTTTTGCATGAATACATTTATTCTCAATGTGAAAATGCACAATAAATATATAGGAATGCATTTACTAATCTTAACGAATAGAACCGTATTATACAGCGATAAAATAAAACAATTAATATTCAAATGAAGTGACATTACCAACAGATGTGTTATTCAAACTTTTAAGGTCCCATTTTCCACATATGTGGACTTCATGTTTATCAGCGTGCTGAAGCGTGAAAAATGAATGGATGTTTTAAAGCGGCATATCAAACGAAACTAGAGACGCTACTCTTTACAACCAAACAACTTAAATATGTTTCTTACCAGAGGCACTTTTGTTGGTGCGCCCGTATGAGGGCTTCACGGAAATCGACGTCATACTGTTGTCATGTGACTCGGTGCACCAGAAGTTTAACCCTTAAATGACAGTATTCAGTCAGTTTTAATTCATGCGTTGCGTATAGCGAAGCCAAAGTACACCGTCCACACATGTGGACACGGGGTCGCACAAGTTTAAGTATTTTGTGTTGTTGCAATAGCAGAGTTTTTTTTTTTTTTGCATGTGTGCTTGCTTAAAGCGTACAAAATACACATATATTTAATTTGAAATCAATTTTTGAAGTTTTGTCAGGCATATGTACAGTATGGTCCATACACTGCAAATATTAAAAATGTTTTCCTTGAATGTTTACGGGAAACATGCATTCGGGAACCAATTCCAAACATTCTAGGAAATTATTTCTATTACCATTATAACCAATATATTCCCAGGATGCTAGCTAATTATTATTTTTCATTCTCATATTTTGAATAAACATTGCAGAGATGTAATTAAAGGGATAGTTCACTCAAAAATTAAAATTCTCTCATCATGTCATCCCAGATGTGTATGACTTTCTTTCATCTGCTGAACACAAATGAAGATTTTTAGGAGAATATTTCGGCTCTGTAGGTCCATACAATGCAAGTGAACGGTGACCAGAACTTTGAGGCAGCATAAAAGTAATCCATACGACTCCAGTGGTTAAATCAATATCCACTGTAAAAAAGGACTTAAATATTGATCTGTTTCTCACCCACACCTATCATATCACTTCTGAAGACATGGATTACTTTGAAGCTCCAAAAAGCATATAAAAGCAGCATACAAGTGCTGGTCACCATTCACTTGCATTGTAAGGACCAACAGAGCTGAAATATTCTAGGAAAGATCTTCATTTGTGTTCTGCAGGAGAAAGAAAGTCATACACATATGGGATGGCATGAGGGTGAGTAAATGATGAGAGAATTTTCATTTTTGGGTGAACTATCCCTTTGTTGGTTGTTGTCTACTAATGATTGACAGTTGATCAAATATGAATGTTCTAGACTCTTGTCAAATATTAATACATCTTTAATGTCTGTTCAGTGTCTCAGGCTGATGGGTAAACTGATGACTGAATGTTGGGCGCACAATCCCACGTCTCGTCTGACTGCCCTGCGTGTGAAGAAAACACTCACTAAGATGTCCGAGTCTCAGGACATTAAACTGTGATGGACAGCTGTGACACTGAAGCAGCTTTATAATGCTTTCTGTGAAAGCTCAAACCGGCCGGATGCGGGACAGACGCCTTCAGATAAACGCTGTGATCTGACTGGCCATCGCTCATTTAATAACGTACCGACACGTTTATGGGCCACACTATACAAAAACTTCAAAAGCATCATGAAGTCATTTCTGGCTATTTTAACCCAAACTTCATTTACTAACAGTGTTTTTTGTCATACAGTGTTACTCTTCATGCTATATGATGGAGAACTTTGAGTCCGTCCTTGTAAAATATGAATGTACATATTGAATGTTGTCAAGGAAAAAAAACAAACATTTTCTGTTACAATTGTACATGATGTCGTGCCAGTCGTTGTGCCTTATTTAACGTACAAGTTTAATAGTTCTATATAAATGGAGTGAACATGTATGTTTAACATTCCCCTTCAATAAAGTGGATTAAATACGGCATTTCTTCATTTTCAGTAACTACCCCATAAAAACACAAGATACACGCTATATTCAGTGTTGCATATAAATATAATTTATTACTCGTTTAAAAATTCTTTCTTACATTTTGTACAGAAACTTCACAGAGGAGATGCAAGCTTTTGCAAATTACATTATGAACGTGCCATAAAAGAATAAGTAACATCCTCACTATAAATATAATAATCGTATAACTATGGAAAGCAATTGCAAGCATGTATAATTTGTTTTATAAAGGATGCAGAATTTGCATAGACACTTTGGACAACTTGAAAATGAACTGAGGCAGTGTCGAAAATTACAAACACACTGAAATGGCTATTATTATTTTACAGTGGATACATCAGCACGATCACATGCACGTCTCATGATATCTGCTGTTTATAGCAGTATGGCAAGCCGAATTGACATATAGTCACGTGCAGGATATGAATTATAGATATCTATAATTCAGTTTTCACTAGTTAAAATGCACATTTTCAGTAATTCCTTTTGCACTAGTCAAAAATGTTATTTTTGAAACCTGTAAATGCATTTTACTAGAAGAATGTCGCAATGATCTGTCATTCACGCCTGTTGAAAATGCTGATTATTTTATAAGATCTTCAAAATCGGGCCGATAAAACAATGTTTTTACTTCTCAAACTCTTGTTAAAATCCAACTTTTTTGATAGCTGTACATTAACATTAACATTTCAGATATCTGCAAATGGATTTCAAATGTAAAATTAATTTTACAGTTAAAATTTCACCCGTAAAAAACACATTGCACATCAAAAAATGTGCTTGTGATGATGCATGATGTTGGCATTTGCAATAGCATTACAATGTAATGTTATTTTTTTTTTTAAGTTGTAAATATGCTGATATGTGAAAATGAAATGTCAACTAATTAACTACAGATATTTGTGTTTTGAACAGGCGTGACTGACGGATCATTATGAAATACTAATAGTGCAAATGCAGATTTCAAAAATTGTTTTTTCACTAGTTTAAATTACATTTTTGTTATCAAGAATGGGTATTTCACAAGTAATGATGTTGTTTTTGATTACTGATATTTAAAATAATTTATTTTCGGGGTCTGGGTAGCTCAGTGGTAAAAGACGCTGGCTACCACCCCTGGAGTCGTGAGTTCGAATCCAGGGCGTGCTGAGTGACTCCAGTCAGGTCTCCTAAGCAACCAAATTGGCCCGGTTGCTAGGGAGGGTAGAGTCACATGGGGTAACCTCCTCGTGGTCACTATAATGTGGTTCGTTCTCGGTGGGGCGAGTTGAGCGCGGATGCTGCGGTGGATGTCGTGAAGCATCCACATGCACTATGTCTCCGTGGCAACGCGCTCAACGAGCCACGTGATAAGATGCGCGGGTTGATGGTCTCAGACGCGGAGGCAACTGGGATTCATCCTCGGCCACCCGGATTGAGGCGAATCACTACGCCACCACGAGGACTTAAAAATGCACTGGGAATTGGGCATTCCAGATTGGGAGAAAAAAATGTCTTTATAGATATCTATATAATTCATATCCTGCACATGATTAAATGTCAAAAGGGTTTGCTATAATAGCAGTGCTTCTCAACTGGTGGGTCGAGGCCCAAAATGGGTTCTGATTGGTTCATAGACAGCAGAAAAAAAAAGTAGTTAAATACAAATAATAAAATTCAACTAACCATATAATTGTGCATAGTCAGGATAGCAAAATGAATAGACAGGATATGTGGCATGCCCTCATCTTAAAACTATTAAAAAAAAAATCTAGAAAATATGACCCAGACTATATTAAATTATGATCTGGTACTGGGTCGGGTCACCACTCAATGTCCGATGTAAAGCCAGTTGAGAATCATGACTGCTCACCTGTGTTCAGTATCTCTGTCACACCTGAACATCGCTCCGATTCTCCACACAAACGCTGTTGTCGGTTACAGTCACAATAACTGACATGTCATAAACTCAATTTTCACCATCGCCACGAAACCTGGAGAAGCTTTGAAGCTGCACAAACAAAAGGATTCCAGACAAATAACTGCAGATGTCACAAGATAATAGCAAAACAGCGCATGACTGACATCAAACCTGGACCTGATTATGTCATGGGGAGTGATGTGAGGATTGTGGCCACAAGTTTTCCTGAAATGTTGTCCAGTAATTCCTCTTCATGTTTCTGTCCCCAACTAGGACGTGGTGAAGTTTACAAAACGGCAAAATCGTTGCTCAAAGATCTTTAGTTCCTTTGTTTTTTGTTTCTAAATTGTGATTACATACAGGTCACTATGCAACAAAACGCAATTAATAAGAAAATGATTGTTGAATACTGTTAAACTTTACAGTTATATTGTTTTGAATGCATATATATTTACAAGAGGCCTGACGTTATGCCGCATGTGTAGTTGCAGGGTCTGTCCACTGGATGGCGCTGTTAAACAATGCAAACCAGCACTCATAATCCAAAAGAGAGAGAGATAATACATAAAAACAGATATGAGAGTGCATTGAAATCAAAATAAACGAGTATAAATAAAGTCATTTTGAAATATGTTCATGTAAAGGGTTCATTTTCCAGGAAACACACACACACACAGATCAAATGTGTATGTTGAATGCACTGCAAGTTGCTGTATCGCTTATAATCACGTGCATGATATAAATTATAGATATCAACAATAAAAAGTTGTACTAACTAAAATGCTATTGAAATCAGCAATTACTAGTAGTAAAAATGCAATTTCTTATATCAGTAATTTGGTTTGCACTAGTTAAAAAATATGTAAATTCTGGATAGTAAACATGACGTCATCACTCGCAAAGTTCTTAATGTCATTCACTCCTGTTTAAAATGCTATTACATATAATTTTAATAAAAAGTAATAATTTTATATACATATATATACACATATATATATATATATATATATATAAAATCGATAATTAAATTGTTACTAGTGCAAATGTCCATTCTTGATAATTGAATTACAACTAGTAAAACGGATACCAGAAATTTAGTAATGTTAATGTCAGATATCTGTAATGTTATTTTAACCCTTGTGCGACCTTCGGGACATTTTTGTCTTTTTCATTTTAGTTTTTTCGATCATTTTGTCTGTGTTAATGCCAACGACATACATTTTTCCAAAGGTGTGTATTTTGGGGGGAATTTTGATATTTCAACCTCATTCCTATAATACATCTATAATACACTGTGTACACAAAATAGTTCCACTCAGGACCTTCAGGACAAAAATGTCCCCATTGAAACCCATTCAAACTGCAATATTTGATCCCAGTGCCATTAAAGCATAAAATCATGAATTCTATGATATTATGCTTTCATTCCGGAGCCCTGGCTTCAGAATTTAAATGTTTTATATTTTCCACCAGATGGCGCCATTTTACTCATGTTTAGCCTATGGAGCAAATACAAGCTTTTCCCCTATTCTCTGTTTGCTGTATTATAGAGCACTGCAGGACAACTGAATAAATGATGCAGCTAAAATTGTGTGTGTGTGTTGGTATGGATGTCAGAGTGTGTTTTGTATGTGTGTATTGAGAAATTTGTGTGTGTGTGTGTAAAACAACAACAGTGGCATTATGTAAACAAACTGGCATTTAAAGGGTTAAAATACTGAAAATGAACGAATATTTGGTAGTTATGATCAGGACTGATGTTGGTTAAAATATGAACTTATTGAAAGTGGAAAATAATATTAATATATAATATTATTATGGCAGTTTTTTGATGTGGACATTTTTGTCCTCGAAGGACCTTTGAGTAACTTTTATTTTTTTATTATTGATGCACAAGGGTTTACTAGTAAGAGTTGTTTAGTCTCCAATTTATTGGTTTCTAAATTCCATTTCCAGATATCTGACATATCATACGTTGACAAACATGTGCCTTAACTTTTTAGTCATGATAAAAAATATAAAAAAATAAATCATTCAATCGAGGCATCGTTCTATAAACTAACCTTTTATTATATAGTTACAATTGTTTTGTTTTTCTTTTTTTGCAATTTATTTTAGAAAATATACTTGAATTTGTCAGTTGCCTGAAAAAACCTTGCCCCCTTCATCTGGTACAGCACTTTTATGACATTTATAGATATTAATGTGTTTTTTTTCTCAGGTCAGTGCAAGGACTAACAAGTGTGCATAAAAGCAACAAAATAATAATTAATAATTTAAATAATTTACAAATATCATTTGTCCCTTGATTTCATGTCATTGCTGTTATCAATGTTAAAAACGTAAAAAAAAATATATATATATATATAATAATTTTGGAAAAGAACTTCCGAGGTCAAAGTTCGAGGAAGAAGTGGCTTATCAAATGTGCATATAGTGATTTTTCAATCATGTTTAATTAGTTATTAATTTACATTTTCAAATGTAATTTTTTCACACGATTCATTTAAATTTGTCATTGGTGTTATTGATTTTAGTCAGATCAATAGTGTGTTTTGTGACGCTATTGACACCATCTTTTAAGAGAATTTGTCACTGGTGTTACAAACTTTGCTTCATTTGTTAAACATAATTTAAGAATGAAGTAAATGACAACAAAGTTGTCCTTAATGAGCAAAAATAATGTCAAGATGTTAAAAAATGTTTATTCACAGCTTATACGAGTGAAAACTGTTATGACCTGAATTGCAAATTTCAACATTTTTTAAGTCAGAATGTTGCTGTAAAAAATGAGCATTTATACTCGTCCTAATTCAATCGTTGATATCAGAAATGGGATATCAGAATTTTTTTTTACACTAGTAACAATGTAATAATTGATAATTGACTCCAAATTATCATTTTTATAAGTAGTACATCGCTGACGTGAAAATGGAATTTCAACAAAACATGTATAGATGGCTGAAATTAATTGTGTTTTGAACAAGAGTGAATGACATCATATGGAGGGCCAAATTACAAAATGCTACAATGAAAATGGACGCAAACTAGGTTTTTATTTTTAACATTTATTGATTTAATTATTAACTGAATGAAATTGTAAAAAAAAAAAAAAAAAACCTACAAAATCATTATGTATTTAATGATTTAATTTAAAAAAAAAATAAAAAATAATATATATATATATATATATTATTTTTTTTTTTTTTAATTTAGAATAATCTGTAAATTACTGATTTCAAAAATTAGCACTCAAATGAGAAGTAATAACATAGCTAATATCAGGAATTTGTATTGTAACGAGTGAAGATTGAATTGTAGATATCTATCATTCACATTCTGCACGATTAATTTAATTCGGCTTGCCATAATTGCTTTGGATAAAAGTTTCTGCCAAATGAATAAATGTAAATGTAACCTCCATTTTTAAAGGAAAACGCGAGGAGAGATTATAAAGACTAACATGAGTCTGATCAATCGCCCTGCCTGTAAGCCGCTTCCACTTCCTGTTTTGATTATCCGACGTCCCAGAAAAGAGGGTGAGGGGGGCTGTAGGTCCAGAATTTGGACATCAGAAGTCGCGTTTCCTAAGAAACTCATTTGACAAATAGAAAAACTGTACCAGGAATCGTACAGACAGGGCAGCAGTGCAGTATTTCCTCCTCTATAGATTTTCACCTTTCGAGTCGCTTTTGTTTTACACATTAAATGGAATCAGGAGTGGTTGGCGCGTTTCGAGCAGGTCTGCGGTTGTCACAGTGACTCTGGAGGCGATTGTGGCCGCCCGCCTGTGACTCACGCTCTCACACTTCCCGGGAACTTCCTGCGGCCGTCGCTCTGGACAGGTGTCAGTGCTCCATTGCCATGGACACGATGTTCTCATGGCGACCCATCTCCTCCAGCACGGCAGCGAGGCGGTTGAGATTTCCGTCGGGGAAGTGCTGCGCCTCCCACAGGTCCAGAATGACACCGGTTGGACTCGACTTTGTGGCGAAGTAGTTCAGATACCTGAAACACACACAGAGAGGAACACTGAAATGCTGTTTTATGGAGAAGTGTTTATGTGAAGCCTTTAATGATGACACACATGCGTTCTAATCAGCTGCAACGCAAGTTTCCAGCATTGAGGGGTTTTCTTTTTGTCCACACTAAAGTGAAAATGCTGCATGACAAAATCATAGCCAATCAGAGCATAGTTGATGTTTAATGTACAGGTATGTGGTGACTGCTTTTAATTAGAAAAAGATTAGTCTTAAACACAACGAGCAATATGTTTGGAAGACAACGCAACTTGCAATTTCCTGATAAAATGTACAGTTATTTAATTGTATTTAAATGTGATGTAAAATCCTTGTAATCTTTTCTGTATTTGTAACATCTTGTCTTTTTATTTATTTGCTTGTAATTGTGATGTTTTTCAATTGAAGTGTGTTAATGCTATTGTGTTCTAACCAAGCATGATGCATCTTTGGTCATCAATCTTGTCCTCATTACCTCCTTTTAATTTAATTAATTTGGTCACTTTTGATGTTGAGTCTCTCTACACCAATAAAACACACGAGGGAGGAATAAAGGCAATCAATGTTTTTCTAAGAAACCCACATCAAAAAAGTCTGAGCACTGATTGTATCAAAACATTAACCAAATTAGTGTCAAACATTTTTTTCTTCAGATATCAAGATTTTTCTGCCATGGGCAGAATTGTTCTCAGAATTCGTTTTTTCCACACATTAAACTTTGGTGTAGATATATTGACGACATTTTTATTTTATGGTCTGGTATTGAAAATGCACTGCTATGGTTTAACAGTTTTCTTAACGCAAGTGATGAACATCTTCGATTTACGGTCAAATTCAATTCGTCACATATTAGCTTTCTCGACATATTGATCATTAGGGATGGCAATAAGATCATTACAGATCTATATAGAAAACCTAATGAGTCATATGCACAACAAAGCATTGATCTGGCAAATAGATTTAGAGGGAGAGATTATAATGAAATCTGGATACAGTTCGCTGTTAAGAGATTTGAAAATAAAAATCAGGAGACAGCCTTGACTACAAAGTGGGATAAATCTAAAAAAAAAAAAAAAAAGTTGTTTGCTCCTTTCAATATTCTCCCATTTGTTCAGATCTAAAGAAGACTGAAGATGCTGACTATCACCCCTGGAGTCACGAGTTTGAGTTTTGAGTGTTGAGTGACTCCAGCCAGGTCTCCTAAGCAACCAAATTGGCCCGGTTGCTAGGGAGGGTAGAGTCACATGGGGTAACCTCCTTGTGGTCGTGATTAGTGGTTCTTGCTCTCAATGGGGTGTGTTGTAAGTTGTGCGTGGATCGTGGAGAGTAGCATGAGCCTCCACATGCTGCGAGTCTCCGCGGTGTCATGCACAGCGAGTCACGTGATAAGATGCGCAGATTGACGGTCTCAGACGAGGAGGCAACTGAGAGTCATCCTCCGCCACCCGGATTGAGGTGAAGCACTACGCCACCACGAGGACTTGGAGCGCGTTGGGAATTGGGCATTCCAAATTGGGGAGAAAAGGGGAGAAAAAAATCACAAAAAGAAAAAAAAAGAAGATTGTAAACAAACATTGGCACATTTTACAATCTGATCCTGCACTTAATGATGTTTTCGGAGAGTCGCCTAGATTTGTATATAAACGTCCCCCTAATGTGCATAATTTTGTTGTGAGAGCTGACGTACCTGTGGACTGACTTACTCGTTTTTCATCATCTATCACATTTGGCAACTACAATTGTGGCCACTGTGCCCTATGTAATTTTACTATTAAAACCAGTGTCTTTTCTCATCCTCATTTAGGCAAAGAAAAATCTAAATCAAGGGTGTCATCACATGTATGACTAAAAACGTCATTTATATGATTAAATACATTTTTTCTGTTGCTCTAAATGGTTTTGCACTGCCTTTAAAACATGATTCACTGAATATTTCTGAGTTGTTGTAGAGCCGAGGAGGGCGGGGCCGGGCTGGAATGACGCACGCCCGGTCCCCAATCAGCCTGATGGGGCTCACGAGGGATAAAGGCGGCCGGGGATGACGGGTTGAGAGAGAGAGAAATACAGGCAGCTGTACTGTGTGTGTGTTTATGGTTGTGTGTTTTTGTTTAAGTTGTTCATTAAATTATTATTTAAGTTGTCAAACCGGGTCTCGCCTCCTCCTTTCCCTCGAACCCCCTTACACTGGTGCCGAAACCCGGGAAGGAGGAGGGATTCCCGTCGCAGAGTCCTCGACACTACCGTCCATCCAGGGTAGCGCCGCTGCCATCCGACGGGGGACAGAGTAGCCCGACCACCCGGACGCGGGGAACGGCCGCCGTCCGCGAGGCGAGTGGGGACTGGACTCCCTGACCGCCTGGAGCGAGGGAGCCGCTGCCGGGGGCGGAGGAGTGCCTTGCCATCCCCTGGGAATGCGGAGGGGTCGAGAGAAGACCGCCGTCCATGGGGGGAGGAGGGAAGCCACTCCCCGACCGCCTGGAGTGGTAGGGCCACTGCCAGGGGCGGAGGAGTGTCCCCACAGGACGCCGGGAATGCAGAGGGGCATTCTGTCCGCTGGGGGTCGGAGGTCTGACTCCGGTCCGCCTGGGGAGGAGCGGCTGCCATCCGCCTGAGAGGGTGGAGGAGTGATCGAGGACCACGTGACGGCACATCAGAGAACCGGTGAGTGAGTTTCTTTTTCTCTCTCTCCTCTCTCTCTCTCTCTGTCGCTCCGTGTTGGCCTTTCCCTCGCCTATTTTGTTGTTTTTTTTTTTTTTTTCTCCTGTCTCCTCCCAGGTCGAGGGAGGCAGCGGATGACCCGCCGGCAGTCGGGGCGCAAGGCACGTCCCCCGGAGAGGAAGGGGGGATGTACGTCATGCCGGGGGCTCCCCGGCCTGAGGCAATGCCGGGAGGATGGTAGAGCCAAGGAGGGCGGGGCCGAGCTGGAATGATGCACGCCCGGTCCCCAATCAGCCTGATGGGGCGCGCAAGGGATAAAGGCGGCCGGGGATGACGGTTCGAGAGAGAGAGAGAATTACAGGCAGCTGTACTGTGTGTGTGTTTATGGTTGTGTGTTTTTGTTTAAGTTGTTCATTAAATTATTAAGTTGTCAAACCGGTTCTCGCCGCCTCCTTTCCCTCGAACCCCCTTACAGTTGTTTACATTGTTTGAATCTTTATGATAATGACATACTGTTGTTTGTCACATTGAGAGATAATTGATTCTGACTGTTAACAGGTGTACACAACGAGGTGTTTGAAACAAGGATATTTAGTGAAGTGTTGCCTATTGACGTGCCTGACGAAGATCTCTCTGATCGAAATGTTGTTGTTTTTTTTATTATTAATAAAAGGGAAGAGTAAAACAGTGTGCAGATTTAACTTGTTTCATTTTCAAACATTTTTGCTTTTATCTGGCACCTGTTGGAGACATTTTGGATGTGCGTACTTTTTTTCCCATCAATCTTGTTACCATCATAATTACCACTTATTATCAATATTAATATTCAACATACTTGCATAATTGTACACTATTATATTAATATATACTATACTATTAACATACACTAATCAATTGTTTATTTTTTCATTTAAAATGACACGGCGGGACGTCTGGGAAAACGCAATGATGTAAAACGATGTGACAACACAAAAGGACCACAGAAACATTTTTGTTAACAGTTCAGAGCTGTTTTGAAGGTTTATTGCTTTGATTTTCTGCTTTTATTGCAATATATCATCCATATCTCAGTTCTGACGGCGATACTTTTGCACCTCCATGAACAGAAAATAGAAACACAGCAGGAGAAACTTTGAGTGACGCAGAGACGAGGAGAGTCAGGCTGCTGCGAGAGATAACACACACAAGCATATATGTAGTTCAGCTGTTGATTTAACACATTCATTTAGTGTGATTGATTATATGAAAAAAAAAAAAATGCATACAAAATTAATAAAAATTGTCATGCCCCTGACCTGAGCGTTAATTCCATAATAAGGAATGTTCCTACTATCGGAGCAATTCAAGGTTGATGTTCCACCTTGATTCAGTAGGGGGCAGTCAGCGCGACTCCAGCTGTACAAAACACCTCATCAAACCAACGAGCAGACAGCATACAGTCTTCCACAGACGCACTTTTGTGCTCAAAGACAGCTGGACCGAGCTGGGATCTCAAGATGCACTTTTTTTAAAGTTTCAAAATACAAAACAACACTTATGACCCGAAAACTAGCGCTGAAAACTAATGAGACACGATGGAACCAAAGTGAGACGCACGTCTGACGCTCGAGTATATAGACCAACAATTAAAAATAGAGCAGAGGGATGTAGGCCAAAAACATGGTTACAGTATGTTCAGTGATATTGAAATAAAACAAACAATATTTGACTTTAAAAGCCACATTTTGTATTATCTAAATGCTTTTCTCGTCTGTTGCCACAAAACACCTATATTTGGGGGCTTTCACATAAATATTACAATCCGATTAATTGCGGCACATCATGTAATTTATTAGATAAAAAAAAATAAAAAATCAGTTGACAGCCCTAATATACGCTGATCAGCCACAACATTAAAACCACTGACAGGTGAAGTGAATATAATTTATTATCGCGTTACAATGGCACCTGTCAAGGGGTGGGAAATATTAGGCAGCAAGTGAACAGACAGTTCTTGAATTTCATGTGTTGGAAGCAGGAAAAATGGGCAAGCGTAAGGATCTGAGCGACTTTGACAAGGGCCAAATTGTGATCGCTAGACAACTGGGTCAGAGCATCTCCAAAACGGCAGGTCTTGTGGGGTGTTCCTGGTATGCAGTGGTTAGTACCTACCAAAATTGGTCCAAGGAAGGACAACCGGTGAACCGGCGACAGGGTCATGGGCGCCCAAGGCTCATTGATGTGTGTGGGGAGCGAAGGCTAGCCCGTCTGGTCCAATCCCACAGAAGAGCTACTGTAGCACAAATAGCTGAAAAATGTAATGCTGGCCATGATAGAAAGGTGTCAGAACACACAGTGCATCGCAGCTTGCTGTGTATGGGGCTGCGTAGCCGCAGACCGGTCAGAGTGCCCATGATGACCCCTGTCCACCACTGAAAGCGCCTACAATGGGCACGTGAGCATCAGAACTGGACCATGGAGCAATGGTAGAAGGTGGTCTGGTCTGATGAATCACGTTTTCTTTTAGATCATGTGGACAGCCGGGTGCGTGTTCGTCGTTTACCTGGGGAAGAGATGGCAGCAGGATGCATCATGGGAAGAAGGCAGGCCGGCGGAGGCAGTGTGATGCTCTGGGCAATGTTCTGCTGGGAAACTTTGGGTCCTGGCATTCATGTGGATGTTACTTTGACTCGTACCACCTACCTAAAGATTGTTGCAGACCACGTACACCCCTTCATGACAACGGTATTCCCTGATGACAGTGGCCTCTTTCAGCAGGATAATGTGTCCTGCCACACTGCAAAAAGTGTTCAGGAATGGTTTGAGGAACATGACAAAGAGTTCAAGGTTTTGACTTGGCCTCCAAATTCCCCAGAGCTCAATCCGATTGAGCATCTATGGGATGTGCTGGACCAACAAGTCCGATCCATGGAGGCCCCACCTCACAACTTACAGGACTTAAAGGATCTGCTGCTAACGTCTTGGTGCCGGATACCACAGGACACCTTCTGTGGTCCATGCCTTGATGGGTCAGAGCTGTTTTGGTGGCACGAGGGGGACCTACACGATATTAGACAGGTGGTTTTAATGTTGTGGCTGATCGGTGTATGTGTGTGACCTACATCACTTTGACAAATATGCACTGAAGTAAAAAAGAAGGTCTGAAATGATATCCTTTCTATGTTACTATCCCAAAACATTGCCAAGATATAATCATTTGAATGTTGTTTGTCATGTTTTGGGGAAAAAGGGATCTAAATATCCCCTTCACTCATCCAACACCGAAGCGGATTAAATCCTCTGAAATGAGCTGTCTCCTCTACTCTGTTGTCACATCTCTGACAGTGATAAGGGTTTAAAATATTAGCAAATTGCTAAAATTCTCTACAGTTTATTTTATCAAGCTAACAAACTATGGATACCATATAACTTTCCTGAGGTAGATGTATACAGTTAAGTGAAGGTTGTTGATATCATTGACATCTTACAATGGTTGAAACACTTATTCGACAATTATATAATATATATATATATATAAATAAAAACTAGTGACATTTTCTAAACTATAATACCCATGGTTGGCTTTGCACTTACACACACACACACACACACACAGTTGTCACCTGTCCAGGTTGAGTTTGTGCGCCAACATCCTCCAGTCGTTGCCGCGTGTTTGAGGAGCGTCGAGACTACCGCACAGTTTCTGTCGGATGGACAGTGGGATCCGGAAGGCGTTTGGACCCACCAGTGTGGTGATGTTACTGGCTGGATCCAAAAGAGATGTGTCGATACACTGAGAGTCCTGCACGTGTAACAGAGACACACAGTTACACAGCTGCAGAAACACCATTTATAACACACATACACACACCTGTGAGCACGCATCATTTACATTTATGCATTTGGCAGACACTTTTATCCCAAGCGACTTACAGTGTACTTATCACAGGGACAATCTGAAGTTAAGTGCCTTGCTCAAGGACACAATGGTGATGGCTGTGGGGGTTGAACCAGCAACCGTCTGATTACCAGTTATGTGCTTTAGCCCACTATGCCACCACCACTCCATCCACATCAGCTGCATTCTATATTAATGCGACAGTCATGCATTCATACAATCGTGATCGACTGTTGCATTGTTTGTCAACCATAAACAGCCCATAGTTAGGCTGATGAACTATGTTCAGAACAATTGAGAATCACTGTAACCTTATTCACGCTAGCGCCATCCTTGATTTTTAATAGGAATGACAACGAGGCTGTGCGGGATTGACATACCATCTCTTCAATGGCACGAACGGTACAAAGCTGTATAAAGTTCCTAGATCACATCTGATCTTCCACAACTCATGTTTTCTGGAGTTTGAATGTTCTTGGACAGATATTTTATCAATGTTTTGTCCACTGAATGATCCAAAAACACTTTAAACTGCAGTACAGTCCATTAAAGAGATTGTAAGTCTATCCCTCACAGCCTCGTTGTCATTCCCATTAAAAATCACAGATGGCGCAAGTGTGAATAAGGTCTAATTGCGTTAAGAAGTTATTGTTATTAAAGTTATTGACTTTGGAAACACTGTGTGAGCTGTTGAGAGGCATCATTAGGACTGCATGACAATTATCAGAGGAGACACTTATAAAGTCAGTGATGCTGCTGGGAACAGCTGATGAGAGCAGAAAAAAAAAAAAAAAAAAAAAAAAGAGATGAGGGTTAAAGGTCAACGGGGAGTCAGAAATGGGTCATTCACCCTTAAAAAGTCCCCATCCTGACATTCACTCTAATGCTCTAATTGTCTCTCTCGTCTTGTCGTTTATGTTCAAATGTCAGCAGGACTTTATTCTGATGAGGGTCAAACGCAGAAGATCTCTTAACATTCAGATTCACAGACTGAAAAGCCGGTGTCTGACCTGTGACATCATCACCAGACCATTTTCAGATTGTGCACTTTTTCTAGGTGACTTATTAAATTTTAATTAGTAAATAAGTGTGATCATGTGAACTTGTTGTACTGATGCTCAGATTGAAGTACACAAGATGGAAAAATTCTTCAGGATCTGTGTGCCAGGACAGAATATTTAGTCAACTAAATATTTTTATCTGTAGATAAGAGTTCTACAATATTGTAGAATATTTGTTTACTATATAAAACACATTGAGTGCAATTTTGACCTTTGACATCAACCTGCCCAGGAACAGCAGATGAAAATTAGCCATTGGCTAAATCTGATACATTTACATAATTGAGATGTTTGATTAATGTGTATTGTCCCTGAAAAATAAATAAATAAATTAAAATTAAAATTAAAAAAAAATGTTCAGTTCTTTAACTCTAAAATGCACGTGGGTCAAAATTGACCTAGCGTCTAATAATGTTTATACGAAGTGGTCTTTTGATCTGCTACTCCAGGTATTCCTCAATGAAAGTGTCTTCTATCGTGTGAAACTACTTTTTTAAATTATAAGAGAATTTGCATCACTACCTCTGGAATGCATATGCTTCCTATGGGATTCAACGCACTTAGCACTGGTATTATTTCTGTAATACATCGATTTAATTTTTTTCAGTTTTCTTTACTTAGTAGGTCCTCGTGGTGGCGCGGTTACTCACCTCAATCCGGGTGGCGGAGGACAAGTCTCAGTTGTCTCCGCTTCTGAGACCGTCAATCCGCGCATCTTATCACGTGACTCGTCGTGCATGACACCGCGGAGACTCACAGCATGTGGAGGCTCATGCTACTCTCCACGATCCACGCTCACCTCACCACACGCCCCATTGAGAGCAAGAACCACTAATCACGACCACGAGGAGGTTACCCCATGTGACTCTACCCTCCCTAGCAACCGGGCCAATTTGGTTGCTTAGGAGACCTGGCTGGAGTCACTCAGCACACCCTGGATTCAAACTCGTGACTCCAGGGGTGGTCAAAAACACTGTATGTTAAATAACATGTTCATGTTTATATTTATGTGTTATGTGCAAGAATAGAAAGTTGTCATTCGGCCGATGCTTGTATTGGAAGTGCATGATTGAAACTGCAACTTACACCACACCACTCAATATAGAGTACATAGTTGTCATTTGAATAAAATAAATAAATAAATAAATTCTAGTCCATTGTACTTATTTGTATTTGTTTGTGCGAGTACAGTTGTAGAGACCAGTGTTGGGTAAGTTACTCTAAAAAAAAGTAATTAGTTACTAACTACTAATTACATCTTCTACAGTGTAATTAGATTACTGTACTAATTACTCTGTCTGAAAGTAATTGCATTACTTATTACTAATTACTTTCTAAAACCCTGATCAACCTCGACCAGATGAAAAATACAAGAATAAACATGAAACTGTTCTTTTAATTCTTTCAAATAAATTATATAAAATCAAATAAATTATTCATGAACTGGCCAAAGAATTTAAGGGGGCGGAATATAAATTAGAAAACATATATTTGAACATTAGATGTTAAATTACATGAGAAGTAACTGTAATTAAATTACTGAAAAATTAAGAGTAATCCCTTACTTTTTTCAATGAAAAAGTAATTTAATTACAGTAATTAATTACTTAGTAATGCATTACACCAAACACTGGTAGAAACGTTTCATATTTTACCATCAGACATGAAGATTGCCCATAACTCTACTGTGTTTAATGTGTCTGAAACTCTTCAGAATTGAATACAAGATATATCAACTATTTTACAATTGTAATTACTTTAATTTAAAAAAAGGATAAGCATCTAGATTCCACCGGAGTCTTTTTTGACCTACATATGCATTTAAGGGTGGTAAAGTTGCATATGCATTCTAGGGTTAATTTTCCCATTCAGTGAAAAAGACAAAAATCATGGTACTCCTGCATCAGATGCTGTAAAACTAGCAAAAAGCAACAGTGAAAGATGCCTGTCCAGCGCAAGTTTTCATAGGAAAACAACTGAAAAACAGTGCGGATGGATGCAAACGCATTAGGTTTGAACAGCCCCTAAGACAACTCACAACCTCAAGCAGGCCACAGAAAATTTGGCACGCTTGTTGAATAGGCCTGCTGTACGTGCAGGGGTAGTGTGCAGTATGTACTGACCTCAGACAGGGTGGTGTTGAGCTGGAATATCTGTCCCTCTCCCTCCACCTGTCTCACACACAGCTTGCAGGAGAGATCGACTGTACTGGCACTGAAACGCTCCAGTGTGAACGTACAGTGAAGATTACGCTGAGATCCGCTCCACACCTGCTGAAACGACAGCTCCTGAGAGACACAGAGAGAATGACAATGTGAAATAAAAAGCTAGAATAGATCTGCAGTCTTAAAGTTCCTCAAAATGTTTCTCAAATGTGCCGTCTGTCTGCAGAAGTTTCAAACATTCCCACCAGCATCAACAGCTTGTTTATCTTGACAAATACAATTACAGCGTCCTAAATGAAATGCGTCCCTCATAAATGACTGATTTGAATGAAAACTCTGAATTTAGGAACAGAAAAGAGCAGTTTACACATGAAGCACATGTGAGAATTCTAATAATCACAGCATGCACGAATATTGGGTCAAACTTTCAGGTAACACTTTACATTAAGGTTGCATGCTTTAGTTAACATGAACTAACAATGAACAATCTTTCACAGCACTTATTAGTCTCGGTTAATGTACATTTCAACACATCCTAAAACATAAAGTTGTACATGTTAGCATTAGGTAACGAATTAGGAACAGACAACCCATTTAAATTTTCATCAATCAACAATACTCAAGATTATATATGCTGTACAAAACATACATTCAATTTTAATTAAACATGATTTTAGTGCGATAAAATCACTTACTAACCTTTTCTGTGTAGTTATAGCAAATGTAACAATTTACGATTCTCCGTTGCCATGACAACAAAACAGCGTAAACTCAAAAACGATTGTAAAATGATGATTTAAACAACTTTACAGCTCCAATAATCCATGAGTTTTAACAAGAATTAATGTAAGTGCTGTTATAAAATCTTATAAGGGTCTTTAAACACTCCAGAAATTGACCCCATTGACTTCCATTGTAAGTGCCTCACTGGAACACACATTTGTGCTTTTTTTTTTTTTAAGTAAAGGAGGAACGAGTCAAAATTAATTTTTGTGGTAATCAACATTATGACACAAATGCTGTCGACTGAGCTGAACTTGTATTGAACCCGGAATATTCCTTTAATGTAATATGCAAAAGTAATTCAAGAAACGCATCTCTTCCAGCAGCACTTAACCAGTCCGCAAGCATAATGGCACTTACTATTTAAAGAGCACCTATTATGGTTTTTAAACGTGCCTAATTAATAGATTTACATGCATCCAAGGTCAAAAAACACTTTAATTTGCTCATAATTTAAATTGCAGCATTAACTTTTTTCCCCAGTGTCAAAAATGACTCGTTCAATGATCCGTTCTAAAGGATTCATTCTAAACTCCTCCTTTCAGAGAGCATACTCTGCTCTGATTGGTCAGATGTCCCAGTCTGTTGTGATTGGTCTACCGCTTAGTGTAGTGTTTGAGGGCGGGTCAAAGCTGTTCGCGAGCAGCCAATGAAGACCAGAGGCGGGTTTTTTGTTAGCAAATTACGTAGGTTAGTACAGGAAGTAAGTCTGGAATTACTAACGACTCGTTTCAGGTGTTCAGAATCGGTTCTTTCTTTTGGGAGTCAGTAACTCCATTTGTCGTGCACTTTGATTTTTGAAACTTTGCAGACTTTTTTACATTCACAAACAGCTATATAACACACTACATGAAAGGTCATATTTGTAAAACCATAACAGGTGCTCTTTAATATAATAATAGTCATAATAATAATAATAATATTAAAAATGTTGTCTCTTTTACTCCGGTTACTATTGGAACTTGGCCATGCGATACTACAGATATTGTTGACTTTTGTACATGACAAACTGCTTATGTTCCTTATCTGTGAGTCTATTTGTATAAAAATGTCTGCTAAATGACTAAATGTAAATGCATTTAATATTAAAGGGTCAGTTCATCCAAAAATTAACATTGACGTAGATTTTAAATCATAAACGTTGCAAAAACATCTACTGAATGTCATTCTAACACCAGACGATTTCGGAAACCAACTACAAACTCTCCAAACATGGTGTGACTTCGACACTAGATGCGCGTTTGACTGTATAACTCTGTGTGAACGCGACTCCACTCTGTACCTGGTATTTGGCGAGGAGTTTGCTCTTCCAGTGTGTGTGTGGCACGTCGTGCAGAGACAGACGCAGGTTGTGTGTGCTGTCCTTAAAGTTCAGAGACTTCGGTTCGTCCAGTAGCTTTCCACCCATCTGTTTCTCCATCTGAAGAACCTCCTGATGAGACCAACATGAAGTCCATCAGAGCTCAGCAGGAAACAAACACACAGTTCATCTGACATCAATGCAACACTCTTGCGGCTTGTTTTCTCCGCTTGCCATTTTGCCAAGTAATGCATGCAGAACTGTGATGTCATCAACCGATTTAACATACTAACAGTTAATAGGACAGCTTCTCTCTGTAGAAAGTTGACCCAGGTGGCGTGTACTGGTGCATTAGCGGAGGTTGCAACTGTGCATGTCTATTTGCCGCTTTATTTTCTTTGCTAAACTGTGTGATCCAGATGCGTCATTAAACTAGAGATGAACTGTGGAGCAAGTGCTTAACGAACCGTGGTTGGCGAACCATATGGTTCATGTTTAGAACTGTTACACCTCTAAAACCTACAAATCATCTGCTACTAGCACACACGTATATACACAAACACACACAAGTCCACTCACATATGCAAAAACACATTTAAATACATGCAAACTCCCACCCACCCACAAACACTAAATCTAAATGAGGACAAACCGTATAATTTTTTATATAATGCTGGTAACAGAAAAGAATACAGACTAACCCAAAACAAGCCAAAAACCTTTTGCTTCATTTATGAAGCACTTTTACATCGAGAACATCCTCAAATGTGAGGTTTGACGGATTTAGCTCACTTTTAGAGATGATTTGGTCCCAAAACGATTGCTATGGATGAGTACACACACACACACACACACACACACACACACACACACACACACACACACACACCAAGCTGTGGTTGCTATGGTAACAGTATTGATGAATGGCTGATGGTGAATGTGACTCTATACCTTCAGCGCGTCCTGCGTGTCGTCGAGACAGTAAACTCTGATGTTGTACTCCAGTACAGTGCAGCTGACGGGACCGAAGATGGCCAGTTTGAGTCTCTTTGTGGTGGCGGCGCTCACAGACTGACCCACTAAACTGTACGTGCCCAGCGTCTCCGTCAGGATGTGACACGCCTCTTCGTCCATCTGAATGTAGCAGGGCGTCGTGAAGTTCTCCTCACCCACAACCACCACATCCTACATGAACACGCAGAGAGAGAGAACTTACATGCAAACAAGAGATAGGCTGATTTATAGACCGGACTGATTAACCGGACAGATTATAATCAACATGGTCAATTAACAGTGTTTGTTCTCCTTAAAGGAATATTCCGGGTTCAATGCAAGTTAAGCTCAATCGACAGCATTTGTGTCAATGTTGATTACCACAAAAATTAATTTCGACTCGTCCCTCCTTTTCTTTAGTAAAAGCACAAATGTGTGTTCCAGTGAGACACTTACAATGGAAGTCAATGGGGTCAATCTGTAAACATTAAAATACTCACTGTTTCAAAAGTATAGACACAAGACATAAACAATATGTGTGTTAACATGATTTTACTGTGATATAAGATCACTTACCGCATCTGGGTAAAGTTATAGACAATTTTACAACTTCATTGCCATGACGACGTAATGCCATAATCCCAAAAAACCCTAAAATTACCATAAGAATGACTGTACAGGAAATTATGCTAATAGAAAATAAAGCCAATAATGCCTTCATTGTGCATCATTGTGCTATTTGATCAGTTATGATTGTTGATTGTGCCTTAATTAAATAATATTTGTATTTAGACCCCCAGTGAGCCAGCCGAAGGCAACTTTGGCAAGGAACCAAAAAAACCCAAAAAACTCCATAAGATGTTGGTTATGAAGGCTCACTTTTAGGGCCAGTTCCCCTCTGACTAAACAGCATGAATATTAATTATTTATGTGTAGAAACAACTCCATGAGTAATAATCCATGAGTTTTAACAGAAGAATTAATGAAAGTGCTTTTATAAAATTATAAACTTCACATTTCTGCTTTTAAACCCTCCAAAAATTGGGTTGCACTTCATTTTACAGATGTGTACTTTCAGTATACTTGCAGTGTACTTACCCAAGAAAGTATTGAGTAATATTAGGTAACTATATGTACTTAATATGAGTTAAGGTTAGGGTTAGTACATAATAACATCTATAGTTATATAGGATGTAAATGCATAACAGTACTGTAAAATAAAGTGCTACCAAAAACTGGCCCCTCCATTGCGTCTCACTGTAACCTCCATCTCGTCCAGGAGGGACGAGTCGAAAATATTTTTTTTGTTGTATTTAACATGCAACAAATGCTGAGCTTAACGTGTATTGAACCCGGAATATTCTTTTAAGTTCCCTCCAAAATCTACAAATAGCTTTGTCATTGGATAATAAACTATTTTTGGGCGGGTTACTGTATGCATGACATATTCAGATGGTCCCTTACAACATCCTCTATAGTTTTAGCAATAAATGCTTTGAAAGTTATTAATAAAAAATGTATATTTTTTTCTTTTCTTTTTTTTCTTTTCTTTTCTTTCCTGACCCATGACTAACAATAGTATATTTATTTTTATTTATTTGATTATTTATCTTCTTTATCTTGTGTTGGTTTATATGTATATTTGTTATTTATTTATTTATTTATTCATATGTACTTCTTGTCTTTATGACAGTGATTGTATCATTAATTTTGTACATCTTATTATTTATATTGAACCTTCTGTTTTTCAATAAAACAATAAAAAAAAAAGTTTTAGCATAATCTGTGGACTTTTCAGACACCCCCTTACACACCGTAGGCAAAAATTTCAACTTTCATCAGTGTTAAATTAATGATCTGGAACGATTTCACCGTGACGTCATCTGACCACCTTGAATACGAGAAAAAAGATCATGCCCATATTGATTCGAAACAGGATGCATCATTTCATCTTTAAATATGGGGCAATCCCGTATTTCACGGGACGGGTGAAATATCTACAGAGGTCCTATCTGTGACATCATGTCCTGGTAAATGGATTCCTGCATGGTAGTTATGCCACAATGACTCCGATTCAGCAGAAAAACATTTTTCAAACATGAATAATTCATTCATTCATTACTTTATAACTAAAAACAAACATCATGCCAACCTACTTACATATTTGTTTTTCTAGAATTTCTGCCGTTTAAAAAATTATGATCTCAGAACAATTATAAGAGCTTGACATTTGTACCTTTATGCTACACAAAAATATTAAAATAATTATCAATTCAGAAACTGAAAACGTGTTGATCACAGAGGAGGTTTATTCAAGTAATTTCAGTCAGTCTTCAGCCACCTGCTCTGCAGATATCTGCAGGTAATCAATGCTAATTTTGCTCAGTATAGATGCATAAATGTGTGTGAGAAATCTGTGACCTCTGAAATTGTGTTCATGTCAGTTCGACTGCCTCATTCATTACGGCTGTCTGTGTGTGTGTGTGTGTGTGTGTGTGTGTGTGTGTGTGTGTGTGTACAGCTGTGATGCGTCTGGATCTATTAGCTGTAATCCTGACGCTTGTATGAGCGGCATACTGTCATTAATGTCATCCCATTATGGACGAGAGAAAAGGAATTAAAATACTTCATAGTCAGCTCGGCTGTAAAACAGCAGCATTATTACTGGTCATTAGCGTCCTTAACGAATCCGGTGGGAATGCTGGGATTTCAGAGCGTTAGCGAGATAATTAGCAAACAGGATGGGAAACTGGGCTAATGCTTCCAAAGTGATTTATTTACTCAAGATCTCAGTCGATTCATCACAGCCAACATGAACGGCTTTCAAAAAGCAACGTTAAAGGGATAGTCCACCCAAAAAAAAAATAAAATACAAATAAAATATCACCGTTATGTTGGTCCAAACATGTATTAACGTGTTATGTGCAACAAATATACTGCTGCTCTTTTCCATACAATGAATTTGAATAGGGACCACAGCGGACAAGGAAGATGTTCAGTGAATAACAACTAACATTTCGGTCTCTTCCTCATGCATAGCTAATGTATGGCATCAGAAGACTGTTTTCATGCTGCTTTTTTGTCCTTTTTGGAGCTTGACAGCCTCTGGTCACCATGCACTCTCAATGTATGGAAAAGAGCAGCATGAACATTCTCCCTGACATTCCCTTTTGGTGTTTCACAAAAGAAAGCAAGATGATGAGCAAATGACGACAGAATTTTCATTTTTGTGTGATCAATCACTTTAAAGCTGCGTGAGCATGAAAACTCATGCAAGTTTTTCCTCATTTCAGATTTTGCACTGCTCGTTCAAATAGTCCACAAGTGTTCTTGCAAAAAACATTTTGCATTTAGGAGGAAAAAATGACAGAGACGCTACAAAATCATACACATTTTCCAAACGGCGCTCTGCGAACACACCAAATCAAAGAGTCGGCTGCACGCTCAGCGTGATGCGAGTGAAAGAACAACATTTACAGTGCACAGAAAACTCTCTGGAAATGATTCGTGTCAGGACTGATATGTGTTTTGACACGGCACATCATTCGTGTACGGCGACTGGGGAAGCAATATTTACTAGCCATGTGTGATCGACCGCGGCCATCATCGCCTGGGTGAACGGAAAAAATCTCATTTACAGTGACCATCTCAACAAACCGACGGATATTACGAGCGGTGCCACAGACAGACGGGAGATGTAATCATCAGTTATTTCTTTGTTTAAAGGTTGAAATGGATATCTGGTGTTATTGCCTGCACCACTCGATCACATCTTCACAATAAGAGCGTCTTTAACGGGATATTTTCCATGTCAACAGTTCTCAGTCTCGAACTTCTGGAATAAATAAGGATACACAAAGATATTTATTGACATCACAAGACTTGAATATCTGACTTTTATGATATTTTAACAGTGTTTCCTGCTCACTGCATGTATTCACTGCATGGAAAAAGAGCAGCGTGGACATTCTGCTAAATATCTCCTTCCTTTTATCACACCATCTATCCATCTCTCTGTTCACTGGCATAATTTCACTGTTCTTTCAGTTTCTTTGGAGTGTTTTTGACCAGCTCAGAGTGACTTACCCATGCCTTGACAGGAAGTTAAAAACAGGATTCTTCTATTTTAAATCATATTTGCATTCAATTTAGAGCAAAACTGAAAAAATGCTTTGGAGGCACACAAACGTCTATTTTTCCTCAATCAAGATTATGCATGCATGCAGAGAACAAGCTTTTGAATAATGAAAATAATTTTGAACTGCACTGGAAAGTGCAGCATTTCTCAGCAACAGGAAACACTCATTATTTCACACAAGAGAGAGAGAGACCAAGCAAAACTATATTTTCTCTCCAGCACATTTGACAGGAATTTCGCTCATGTGAAGACAGCAAGCCTCGGCTTCTGTTTCCTTTGGCCGTTTGTCACCCACCGTCCTTCAATTCCCTTGATGAACGGCTGACGGCGATCCAAGAGTTTTTCATCTCTGATAAAATAAGACAAGGTCACAGACTGTTGCTAAGCAGCTCAAACGCACCGAGGGTCTCCGTGGAGAACACTGAAGAGTCGCATTGATGACCGAACGGAGATCTGACAGCTGCTTGGAGCGATCTAAAGAAATCTGCAGCGTTTGAGACAGGCGCGATTGTATTGCGACGACATTAGTGTCGTTAACACACACAAAGAGACTGCTAGTCTGTTATGTGCTATTGTGTTTTGATTTTATTGATCACAAATATCATTTTTACACATATTGAACACATATTAAAAGCCATATCGACTGATATGGCTTTTAAATGTTGATTCTGAAATCTAGAGAGCAGAGTAGGCGATAACCAGCCCAGACAGAATCCACGCGCGCAGAACTCTGACATCTGTCATTCATAAAACTCCTACGCATTCCCCATCTCGTGCATGTTTGTATATTAAATATTTTGGCTAACTTCATGATTCTTTTAGCTACCGATAAGAGTGTAGTACTCTCAGGTCCATTAATACATTATGCCATGTTTAAACCCCATCCTTAGATTTGCCCTAAAAATCAGGGCAGAAAATGCAAAAAACAAAAGTCAACAGATTCCATATGGGCCGAGTGATAACATATATATATATATATATATATTAGATCTGATTCAGATAAAAAAAAAAAAAATGTGTAAGGTTCTGAACACTGAAAAACATGTTCTTATTGAGTAATTTTGTCTCGTTTTCCAGTAAAAATATCATGTTCTTAAAATAAGATACATTTACTTGAGAAGCAAAAAGACGGAAGATACACTATATTGCCAAAAGTATTCGCTCACCCATCCAAATAATTGAATTCAGGTGTTCCAATCACTTCCATGGCCACAGGTGTATAAAATGAAGCACCTAGGCATGCAGACTGCTTCTACAAACTTTTGTGAAAGAATGGGCCGCTCTCAGGAGCTCAGTGAATTCCAGCGTGGTACTGCGATAGGATGCCACCTGTGCAACAAGTCCAGTCGTGAAATTTCCTCGCTACTAAATATTCCACAGTCAACTGTCAGTGGTATTATAACAAAGTGGAAGCGATTGGGAATGACAGCAACTCAGCCACGAAGTGGTAGGCCATGTAAAATGACAGAGCGGGGTCAGCGGATGCTGAAGCGCATAGTGCGCAGAGGTCGTCAACTTTCTGCAGAGTCAATCGCTACAGACCTCCAAAGTTCATGTGGCCTTCAGATTAGCTCAAGAACAGTGCGTAGAGAGCTTCATGGAATGGGTTTCCATGGCCGAGCAGCTGCATCCAAGCCATACATCACCAAGTGCAATGCAAAGCGTCAGATGCAGTGGTGTAAAGCACGCCGACACTGGACTCTAGAGCAGTGGAGACGCGTTCTCTGGAGTGACGAATCACGCTTCTCCATCTGGCAATCTGATGGACGAGTCTGGGTTTGGCGGTTGCCAGGAGAACGGTACTTGTCTGACTGCATTGTGCCAACTGTGAAGTTTGGTGGAGGGGGGATTATGGTGTGGGGTTGTTTTTCAGGAGCTGGGCTTGGCCCCTTAGTTCCAGTGAAAGGAACTCTGAATGCTTCAGCATACTATGAGATTTTGGACAATTCCATGCTCCCAACTTTGTGGGAACAGTTTGGGGATGGCCTCTTCCTGTTCCAACATGACTGCGCACCAGTGAACAAAGCAAGGTCCATAAAGACATGGATGAGTGAGTTTGGTGTGGAAGAACTTGACTGGCCTGCACAGAGTCCTGACCTCAACCCGATAGAGCACCTTTGGGATGAATTAGAGTGAAGACTGGGAGCCAGGCCTTCTCGTCCAACATCAGTGTCTGACCTCACAAATGCGCTTCTGGAAGAATGGTCAAAAATTCCCATAAACACACTCCTAAACCTTGTGGAAAGCCTTCCCAGAAGAGTTGAAGCTGTTATAGCTGCAAAGGGTGGGCCAACATCATATTAAACCCTATGGATTAAGAATGGAATGTCACTTAAGTTCATATGCGTCTAAAGGCAGATGAGCGAATACTTTTGGCAATATAGTGTATTTGGTCTTGTTTTCAGAGACTTGATTCAGAAGGGAAAACAGGTTTATTTTTCTTACCCCACTGGCATATTTTTGTTTCTTGTTTTAAGCAACAACAACAAAAAAACACCAAATTTTGTTCGATTTTCTAAAAACAAGATTTAATATCATATGCCATTCTGCTTCTCAAGTAATTGTTTCTTGTTTTAAAGATATTTAGATCATTTTTTTTTTACCAGAAGACAAAAATACTCCATTAGAAAATGATTTTTCTGCAGTGAAAACAGTTCATACATGGACAAAATACATTAAAAAAATCCCCGAAACAGTAGCAACTGAGACGTATTTTACACAATATTTACCCACCAAAAAATATGAAAAACGAAATGTGCATTATCCATTGATGACACGGTAGATTTTTACATTGATTTGTAATTGTGTCTTGAAGATGAATTGATTATGTTGTATTCTTAAAACCTACTTTTTTAATTTGCCGTTTTAAACAGTGCAATGCAAATAGTCTTTTGAATGTATGATGTTTGATTTTCTGGAATGCACTTTGGTAAACTGAAGTTGTTTTAAAATGTGCTCTCGAAATAAAGTTGTATTGTATTTTGTACAGTGGTGAATTCTCAGGGTCAGCAAAGCCTTCTCTGCTGGCCTAACATGTCAAATAAATACATATTTTTCATCCTTTCATTCTCAATCACCTTTTTGCCTATGTTAATCGCTTTCCACTCTTAATTAATCTACAAACAAATAGAGAAAAATGAAAAGTTTATCCAGTCAGAATTTATTCCTTGATGCTTACAAGCAAAGCACGACGGCTGTTTCACAAATCATTATATGCCGGAAGCAGCGCGTGAGTCTAAGCTCCACCCCCTCAGGCCTTCCGAATTTCTTACGAATCCCTCAATAGTGCAAGTGAATGGGCAACTAAAGTCAGATTGTCAGATTCATCAGCCAATCAGATTGATTTATTTGTTCTTGGTGGGTGTAGTCTTTAGGATATGTCCCGGTCGAGGCCTTCTAGCTGGCCTTGAGTGACGCAATCACGCTTTAAATGGCGTACGTAATTCAAGAGAGGGAAATGCGCGAGATCGTCATCACTGCCGCTATCGCCATTGAGAAAGAGATCCTTATGGATTTAAAAACACGAGATGTTCTGCATGACCATGTGATCAATTAAACAGGAAAGGAGGACTGATTTTCACTTGAAGTAAATTGGTAAGTGCTTTTTGCATTGCTGTAGCAACATCAGGAGTTTTCTAAGTGTGAATGAGTCTGCTTGAGCATTCAGTGTCAGATCAAGTTTTGAAAAGTAGTGCTGCGTTCCATTCCACTCGGAAAGTCGGATTTTACAACTTCCTACTAGGAAAATAATTAGAATCAGAATTACAGCGTGTAGGCTCATGCAGAAATTCTCAACTCCGAGTTTTGCCGAGATGCAGGGGCATGATGTCACACAAACATGTGGACACTCTGGGAGATATACAAAGTAAGTGATAAACATTGACTTTATTAAGTAATATCGATAAATGAGTTTGTTTCCACATTACATGATATTAAAGCTTGTTTAACAAACGCCTGCAGAAACAGGTGTATAAAACATTATAATCTCTTTTGATAATCGTACACCTGAAGCACAAATGCTAGCATTGTTTATCAGTTGGGTTGCTAGGAGACATCTCTAATGAGAGTCAAACTCCTGCTAAGCTAACGGGAGCGTCGCAGTTCCAAATATCGGGGAATGGAATGCATTTATGGTCGGAGATATCAAGTAGGAATATCCCATATCCATCTTGAATGGAACGCAGCATAACCATGCACCCTGACAAAACGAAATTTATTGCGAGCAACATTTAAATTGCAAATATTATTAGATAATTTTTCCAGGTATTATAAACCTCCTTGGTAGATTCATATGAACAATTATGATTTTTGACGTTTATTTCACAAAACAGTCATGCTGCATTTAAAATTAGGCTTGCTTAAGTGTCGTTTCAAGTTCTGGCTTTCGTGCGTGGACGTGTTTTTAAAATGTCAATTGGTATTACTAGTTAGCTGCGACATAATGTATGATGCCCATAGACATAGGGTGTCTTATTGTGAAACTGTGTTTTCTTAAATGGCATGAATCACACTGAAGGCCTAGACTTAAAATGCATGGCCCACCACTGCTTTTGTAAGTCGCTAAATGAATAAATGTAAATGTAGGACACAGTTAACAGTCAATGCCGACAATTTCAAAATACCATGGTACTCTTTGAAAGCATGCAAACACCATGTTATATGAACACTTTAAAATAAGCTTCTATTGGTTCACATTAATGCATGCAGCAGGTATCATGAACAATCAATCAATAGATTTGTACAGCTTTTATGAATCTTGGTATTTGTTAGGGCTCCACGATTATGACGAAAATCATAATTGCAAATCATTTTATTAAACCTTGATTTTGCAATTGCGATTATTCATTTCAATTAACAGAAATACTTATTTTGTGTGGGGCAGCTGCATGCCATGTTCTTTATGTCGCCTATGCATCAAAACAACTTGAGAACTGTGTTCCAGAACTGCTTTAATATTTTACTTGCATGTAAAACAAAACATGCTCTTCACATTTTGAATAAACTGTTTCCAGTATAATTTATACAGTGAGCATTACTGATATGCCTTAAGACTAATTTAAACATGTCAGATTTGCCTCTGCATTAATGCACGTAACGGCATTGTGCAGCATTTAGTATATCACAGTACTACCATTTGACATGACTTTAGGTGAGGGCACAACAATCAAGAAGCAGCGTGTTTTATTTGAAGTGTATCGCAGCTCTGGCGTGGGTTGCATGGCTAATTAACTCACCGTCATTTTGTTTGTATGTGATAAAACTAAAGGCCAGTTTTGGGGGTGTTTGTTCACAGCTACACCCCCGGCCAGCTCAAGATAACCAACTTCCCGTCGTCTCCTGAGTTAAATACAAGGCCAGTGGGTGGGCCGCTATCGTGAGTCTCGCATCTCTGTTTCTGACTCTAGTCGCTGTCTGGCTGATAATCGCACGTTCTTCATCGGCATGTTCTAATTAACTCTGGGTTAGTGTTTATCGGGACTCGCTCAGCATGGCATGGGCTGGTTTGGGTGTATGTGGTGACAGCTGTCGTATTTCTGGCTGCAGCGAGCGTCCAGGCTGCCTGATGTCCAACGGGAGGCAGGACGGGTCTCTGCAGGAGGTCAATGTGTGGTCACGCATGTAAACAGACACGCAATCTCACATCATAAACACAAACGGGGCCTTCAGTGAAACATGTTTGACCTGTGGCTGTTTGGATGTGGCCTGTTTCATTTTATGCATCTAACTAGCATCAAAGAAAGCCCATCCTTAGAAAAATAAATCCCAGAAATCGTAAAATTCGATATGCAGGAAAGGAAGTCCTGCCTTTTAATTACAAGAGCCAATCATCGAAACAGGCATTTCTCTTGATTGCACATAAGCTGAAATCGCACTAAAGCAATTGAACAGAAGACTATTATTGCTATTTGGCAAACAGTTTTCAGTGTTTTTAAACGTTTTGACCATTGAATTATCATAACTTTTCTAGACGTTAATGAAGACTTGATAAGGATTTTTTAAATCATTTCATATTATTGATAGGGGCAGTATTGCATTTGCATGCCAGGTGGAAATCTTTTGACTTTACAGATTTGAAGGATTAGACTTATTGGAGTGCAAGACGATAACACCATCAAACAGACATGATGTCTGACGGGTGACTGTTATTCTTCAAGCATTGTAAGTGTCTCACTGGAACACACATTTGTGCTTTTATTAAAGAAAAGGAGGGATGAGTCGAAATACATTTTTGTGGTAATCAACATTATGACACAAATGCTGTCGATTGAGCTTAACTCGTACTGAACCCGGAATGTTCTTTTAAAAATACGGACTTTCGGAGATTTCAGTCTCATTCAAGTAGAAGGATCTGTCCTTGCAACTAGAAGGTTGCAAGTGCATGGAGGTGTTAACAAGATGGTCATTAAGTGAACTGAATTTCTTTAAAAGGTAATATGCATAAATGATGATATAATGTGACAGATCTGATAGCAGACTCCACCCACTCACCTCCCACTGGCCCTGATGTGATTGGCTCTTGAGCTGTATGAGCCAGTCCTCGCTGTCCGTCTCGGCACAGTGGTGCATGGTGATGATGACGGGTCGGGTGAGGAGAGCTCCAGGAGGACCGCAGCTAACCACTGGACTCAGAACCGTCTTTGTGTCGTCAACCTGAGGCCTGAAACCAAATCAAACCAGAGACCACGTCAAAAACATCATGACTGATATCAAACACAAAATCACACGTGAGAGTTCTTTAAAGGGTTAGTTCACCCAAAAATGAAAATTCAGTCATTGTTTACTCACCCCTGTGTTGTTATAACCCTATATGACTTACTTTATTTATCTTAACACAAAGGGAGAAATTGTGAATAAATGTTGTGCTCAGTGATGTCATACAATGGCAGTTTATGGTGACCAACTCTTCAAGCTTCAAAAGGATGCAAAAGTATAATTCAGAAGTCTAATAAATTATTCCATGAATCGCATGATTGTTATGAAAGCATATGATGAGGTTTGGTGAGAAACAAAACGAAATCTAATGTAGTGAAACTGTTGACTGACTGTTACTCTCCTCTGCAAGTTCATGAGACTGCACGAGGGCAGTATTTGTCATGAGATGGGGCGTTCAAGCGAAAACTCGTTTATCTAAAACAGGTGCGCCATAGCGATAGAAACAACAGAACACAACACAGCTGCATGAAAGAAAGTCATATGGGGTTATAACAACACAGCGGTGAGTAAACAATGACTGAATTTTCTTTTTGGGTGAACTATCCCTTTAATAGCTCAACTGGTTACCTCATGCTCTCCTTCCTGTGAACGGTCACGTACATCTCATAGACGCGTCCCTGAGGAATTGCACCCGCTGGCACCAACAAACTCACTCCTGTGGAGACAAACACACCATCAGTCTGTCAGCCTGTGACCTCTGCAAGGCCGTGTCTGCCATGCCCAATACGATGCCCGCTGGAGTGACACAGAGCAAGGGCAAAAGTCCTATCAATGTCTCTCACACACACACACATACTCCATATCAATGTGTTTTTATGCACAGCAGCAGCAAATGTGAGAATTTCCCATTTGATGAGTTTCACATTGATGTCTTCGAGCAGCAAATACAAACATCACCAGAGACTAGAGCAGCAGTCGAGAGCCAAAAAACAAACAGATGAAACACTGAGTAATGCTGAGAGCAATATCATTCATACTTCTGTTCAGATTTGATAAAGTCAACATGTAAAAAAACACTCTTTTTACTTCTTACTTTCTTAATACATGCTCCTGGCTATATATATATATATATATATATATA